>NC_134831.1:79121018-79422758 GCF_004210375.1 Tachypleus tridentatus
TGAGCTCTACTTTTCTAGCTGACTAAACATTTAGGCTTAAATTTGCCCTGTACTAAACTTCAGAGTAATAGAATCAGTATCTTAAAGTTCATACTGTGTACACATCTTAAATACTTAAACTCTGAAAACAAAGCAACATTGAATACTTTTGATCATTTATACCTAGACAACAGAATAGTTTTGTTATATCTAGTCAGTTGTATTTACATATACAATGGTACAAACAAAAAAACAAAACAATCAGTGTAAAAAAAAATCCATTGTATACAATTTATTAAACAGATTGGTACACAATTGGATCTATATGTATGTATATATATATATATATATATATATATTTATAAATATTTTGATAACAAGAATAGCAAAGTTTAGAAATAAATGTTGATACTTATATACTTGAAATGTTACTTATGTGAAGATTTATATCATGCAGTAACGTTACATATATTTCTTAATTTGAAATAATTATTTTGGACTGTTTTCGAAACCTATTTTCTGCAAGCGAAAATTTATTCAATATTTTTTAAAATAAATACCTTTCCTACAAATGTTGATCCTACATATGGATAAACTCTTACACAACTTCTGATAGAGTAAATCTATAAACATATTTCAGAAATAGCATTTTGAATCATGCACTATTACAATTTACATAAATTATACTTATTTTGATGACATTTAAAGGCACAATATTTTATTACCAAATCAAGTTACAGTAATTTGTTTATAATACAATCTGAGGACTTTCATAATTTTGAAAATTATACTTTATTATAAACAATTTTATTATAATGTAATAGAAAACTAGTATTAATTACAACAGAAAGATTTTGAAATACTTTGTATAGTTACTATGATATGAAAATGATTCATATGTTAATTAATACATAAGGAGCAAGTAGGAGTTATTTTGTAGCAACAAATTAAAAAATATAATTAGGTCACAATTATCACAAACATTTTCATTACAATTACTTGTATTATGCTGTGTACCATGTGAATTTAGACTGGATCAATACATATTAAGTAGTTTCAAATGTCTCCAATAAATTTAGTAGATGGTACCCTTATTACCAAGTTTTAGTACAATTGTTTTCTTTATGAACTCAAATAATGTCAGTTGTAGACAACATCTGATGTTATAAAATTAAAGGATGCATTCTAATAAAAAATATAACATGAAAAAAAAAGAAATAATCTCATTTAAATTACCAATGTTCTCATCAAATGGAGAAAGTTCATATTAAATCAATAAAACTTGTAATACCATTTACCATACTCTAAAACATTGGACAATCTTTAATTTAACAAAGAAAAAAATCACTGAATTAGTACTTTTTACTAACAGTATTACATCCAGCTTTTAAAAACAACAAAGATATTCAAAACCTGCATATTCCATACCTCCACACAGTAACTTAATATCAAACTTCTGTGGTATGACTGTATTTTTGAAATAATCTTATAAAGCTTCTCACAGGCTATCTGTCCTTAATTTTGAACTGATAGACTAGAATGGAAGGACCTCAACAACAACATCCACTGTCAACTCTTATATGACTAAAAATGGTTTTGTTTTGAAATTCACTCAAAGAAATATGAGGAACATCTGAATTAGCCATATCTAATTTAGCAGTGAAAGACTAAACAGAAGTCAGATGATCATTATCACCCAACAGTATCGAGTGTCAACCACCTGGCTGTGCCAGGCCTACTAATAAAAATGAGACAGCCACCTTTGTAAAGACACCCATAACCTAAAAGTATGGAAAGTTGGTTTGTTTTTTCAGGCAAAGTATGCAAACTACAGACACAATCAATAGTATGGCACAATCATTACCATGCCAAACTAAGCTTTTCTACATTACAGCAACCAGAAAATATGCTTTAACAATTTTATTTTTGAACTTATAATTCCAAATACATTTCTGTTTACAAGTTAACACTAAAGTTAAAGTGCAAATATATATTTTTTTCTGTCACTTATCTTCCTGAATCCTCTTCTCCAACAGTTATTATCTATCAAAAGTTAGATTTGATTTAAATAGATTTATTAATAGAAGGAATATCAAATCATTATGGTAGTTAATTACACATATTCAAGCAAAACGTCATAATTTGCTCAACTTAAGTCTTAAACCTCAATAAGGTTACGTTTGCTGGTAATAAGTGCATGTAAATAGTAGATTTAAGGCCAAATGTCAGTATTAACTAGGTCATGCCTTCTACAGGTCATCCCCTGTT
Source organism: Tachypleus tridentatus (assembly GCF_004210375.1). Classification (NCBI taxonomy): domain Eukaryota; kingdom Metazoa; phylum Arthropoda; class Merostomata; order Xiphosura; family Limulidae; genus Tachypleus; species Tachypleus tridentatus. Next base: position 79,123,266 of record NC_134831.1, read on the forward strand.
TTCACTTATAAATTACTCTCTCCACTTATCCCAAGTACAATGACATAAGTAATGTGCAAGACTTGGGAAACCTTTCCTTAATGTCAGGTACTTAATGTTACAAAATGAACAGTAAATCATCAATAACATTCTAACACAAGAAAAAGATAAATTCAAAGTAAAAATCATGACTCAAAACCAAGTGTCAAGTCTGAACTGATAACAGAAATATACATAGACAATACTTAACACGTGACATCAGGAAAAAACTGAAATTACAAATTTAAGCAAAGAATAAAACCTTCTTGATACATATTTATTCCAGTTTTTATTAAAAAGAAAAGATTTAACCCTTTTGCTGTATTGTATAAACATATTCAAATAAACAACTGCCAAACCTGTGTGCATGCTGCCCTCTGCATTTTACACTGTGAAACCTGGATGTATAAGCCTCATTACAAAATTGCCAACTTTGCAAAAACGTTTATAGATTTTATATAAAGACAGCTTTACATCTTGGATACTATTACCTGAAAAATTTTTATATTTGGCAATGATTTTAGCCTCTTATTGGCTCAATATTGTCTATATTTAAGTTATTTATTGGAACACTTATTTTAAATTCTCAATTTTTAAGTCATCTTTTACTATCAAATATGGTTTAAGGAATATTAATGTCAGGTATAGAAAATACAGTTTATTTCAGTGATAAAAATGTAATACAAAGGGTCAAGTTCATACGATTTTTTTAGCAGATAAATGAAACATTTTGAGGAATCATCCCAAAGGTTAAAGGATTAAAATATAGCAAGTCTTGTAAAACTCAATAAACTTCATTCTTCTGCTTGAAATTGTTTGTATAAAGTGTTTTTACCCATGTAAAAAGGTTTAAAGGTAACATTCACAAATTTTAAGATTAACAACTGGACTGAGCCAGATTATGACACCCAAATCTTTCAAATCACTCATTTCTTTAAAAAACAAACTAAAAATAAAAATTAATCATTTTTATCTCAAAATAGTTCTACATGTAGATGTTTCCAATTTGGAGTCAACAGGCTATAACAGCACTTAAATAGAATTGTGATAATTGTGACAAATTCATAGCAAGAGAGAAAAAAACAAACATTCACACATACAAAAACAAGACAAATTCAGACACTTTTGTGTCTTGCTTCTGGTCAACGTCATTACCTAACACTCTCTACATCCAATATCACATACCTTGGTTTGCTGTTCTCATGACTTTTAAAAAGATGTAAACCTCCAAGCATAAAATAAAGTGCTTGTTACCTAATCTCAGTGAATATAAATGTTAATCTCTAGATGGCATTTACATAATTGTCATTATGCTGTCCGAGCATCAGGTATAATGAGAGAAAATCCTGCATGCTGTTGTAAGTAGGTCTTACAATGTTTACAAGTCATTATTTGCAACTTTTTTTTTCATAACTCATCTTATGTTTCATATCAGCATTTGCTTGCTGTAAACATTCATTTATCACATTGATTAAATATATTTTTGCTCTTATTTCTGATTAATATCTTTGAAGATCTGAAATTGTTTTTTTTTCATCCTACTCCACAATACAAGCAAACCTCAATATAAATATGTCTTTTTCTTGTACACTATTTAGGAATGGAGGTGTCTTAGTAGCACAAAAACATTACATAGCTGTGGCAAATGGTTTGGTACTGAAATGTATGTGAGGTTACAAAGGGTATTAAATACTTTATTTACACAGAGCAATGATTTGAAAAGAAAAAGAATCAACTTATTTCTGTCTAACAGTGCTCTGGCTATCTTCTAGTAGCTCACAAAACCTGTGTTTCTATCCTACCAGAATACACCAAGTGTCTCTAAAATGATGCTTGCATTATATAATCAATGTTTGTGTTAACCTAGTAGCATGCAATAAGATTCAGAAAAAAACTAGTGTGTAAAACACAACACTGAAGAGGTTTAGGAAATGTCTTCTTAAATGTTTATTTCATTTCACCGTTTTCTTAGGTCCACCAGCTTTACATCCATTCTGCTGTCCAGCTCAACATGTGTACTCTCCTAAAATAAAAATTTAAATGTGTACCATTCATAATTCTTTCTTTTCAGCCTCTAATTCTTAAGAAAGAAACAAAAGTCAAAACTTGTATTAAGACTGTTTAGCAGGCTAAATAAAACATGGTTTACTTAAAGTATAGAGTTTACATATACTATAATTAAAAGTGAAAAATAGTTATTCTGCACACAAAAAAATGGAAATCACACAGGGATATTCACTGATTCCTTGCATTGGAGAGTAGTTTTAATAACATGTTATTTCAACCTTTATATTGTTTACCTACAAAAACTCCCTTTGATAAAATTAAAGTATGTTGAAACTAAAATAAAAATTAACTGAGGACAAGGTCGATTGAAGACTTAACGTCTTATACGATAGAAAATACACTATCAATGAAACACAGGAAAAGATTTACTATTTAAGTACACAAGTTTTGAAATAGATTCTATATAGTACTCAGATCAGATGTCAATGACAGTTATTCATCATAATATTTATATACAGCTATGAAAAAATATTTTAATGTAAAGAAATCAAATCAAATTATGACCTAAAAATTAAAAATTCTAGATATAAAATGGATATCTTCATTGGAAACCCTACAAAATCTCAATGTGATACTGTTTTGCTAAAATTTAATGACTTATTACTATAATGAAATGAAAGTACTTGTATATAATAAAGGTGGAGGACAGGGTAATACTGTTAACAGCTTTGGTTGGAAATACTGTATGTTTAGTACAGTAATTTTAATTTTATCCTGAACATTCATGGTTCATTAACCATTTGCAGTTTGACTAACTTCTTGACCACTTTTGGGTATGGAAGGCCTACTTTAAGGGGTACATTTTACTAAGTACCTTCAATGATCCATTTCAGTAATGTGCTGGTTTCTTTTCTTTTTTTTTTTAACTTACCTTCTTTATCTCTTTCTAAGACAAAATTAAAGGTTACATCTGGTAGCTAATGTATCCTTGCTACTTTGCATTTTATACTTCTGTTGATAGCTCAAAATCCAAGAAAAACCATACAATTCCTCAAGCTATAATTTTTACCTCAATGTCATTGTATCTTCATAGTTTATACAACTATAAAAAAAATACATCTCTTTTGAACAATTTAAAAGAAAAATCTCCTTGTGGCAAAATTAACATATAAAATGTAATTCATACTTTTGAATTATTGACCAAGAAACAAATTAATAAAAGCATCAGTTTAAAAAGTTTCTTAGAATGTGGCAAATTCCTAGTTTCTTTATGCCAGATAAATACTTGAGTTAATATTGGCTGTTTCTTACTTTACTTACAGAGCACAGGGAAGGAAAAGATTAAACTAAGACAATATATAAAACCTTTATAATGAACAAGGTCATTAGAGTCTTCACAATTAGTCAACAGTTAAAGAAATCCAGTCAGTAAGGAAAATATAAAACTAATTTCCCCATTAATCTTTAAGAACTCAATAAAGTTTAATAAATATGCAATATTTGCTACGCCACATGTATAATGAAAACCTTCATTATTAAGGAGTACCACGATACATTAATTTGCTGGTTTTACATAAACTTACTTCATATAAGGGAGGTTCACTTGGGTGAGGATGAAACCCAGTTTGCCTACAGTTAGCTATGTAATCTACTCCATAGTCAGTAGTCAAACTAAATATTTTTGTTCTGCAAAATAAAAAAGCATAAACACTACTAGAAATACTGATCATAATTTTATCAACAAAGTTTACTACACTGTGATAAAGATTTTAACAAGTCATATCAATTGTATTAATATCCAATGAAATACCAAAAACTTTCAGTTGGAAAAGAGATGTGAAATAATTTTAAAATATCTTCCTGTTTGATGCTGATAATTCCTGAATCTGAGTTTGCTTCTTCATCAGCTGAAGTAATGTACTGTAACATATTTAAATGACTTGATCTATAATTTCAGCTTTAAATTATCTCTACCTTATAATATATAAAACAAAGTGCAATTTGTATTAGTTTAGTAATTACTACTGTGTCTAAAACAAACCACATGAAGAAATTACCAATCCATACTTTCTTGGCAATATTAATTCATATAGTTAACCAACCTATACCTCCTCAGCATGGTGGTTTGGCTGCAGACTTATGATGCTATAATCCAAGTTTCAATACCTGTGGTGGTCAGAGCACAGATAGCCCATAGTGTGGCTTTGTGCTTAATTACAAACAAACTTTGTCAGCAACATTAAATCCACAAATAAAAAGGCAATATACAAAAAAATATTAAAAATCCATCCACACTGTCCTAGGTTGTTTTTGGAAAGGGTTCTTCCTTTCATAAAAACAAGGATTATTGATAAAAGATTAACTCTCTGAAATACTTAATGGGTTAAAGTTATTCACAGACTAAAATCTTAAGATAAGGACAGTTAAACATTAAAGATTAATTTATTTTCATGAATAAGTGTAATTCCAAAATTATAGTTTATACAAAATTATTTATCTATATGCTTTTCTCTATACTGTATTTTATTTACCCACAAAGAACACTTACTTGGTGGTTAATATATTTTTCATAAATCATTTATACAAGTACAATTTAATACATTCTTGATCTATACATCATTAAGTGTTATACAAATACTTTTTAAACATGAATAAACTACATTTCTAAACACTTTTTTTTCACTTATCTAAAATTGCATGGAAAAAAAAGTTCAAATAAAAACCTTTTTATAAGCATTTTCTTACTACTACTATTTCACAAGAAAGCCATTATGTAATTAATGGCAATCTTAAACGTAAACCATTTTAAAAATAAACAAATAAAACTGTGGTATATTATAAATAAAGCTTTCATTATCATAATTCTTATTGATCTATTTTATTAGTTTTGCACATAAAAATAAACTAAAATGTCACACTTGGGTACATTTATCCTATTTGTAGTTTGGTCAGATACATGTGGCAGAATTCATGTAGGCAAGTATCTGGTAGCAAGTAGATTTAGGAAATGCTATGTAGAAAATTTTCTGCAGTAAAGGAAAAACCTGCAAGTATCTGGTAGCAAGTAGATTTAGGAAATGCTGCGTAGAAAATTTTCTGCAGTAAAGGAAAAACCTGCAAGTATCTGGTAGCAAGTAGATTTAGGAAATGCTGTGTAGAAAATTTTCTGCAGTAAAGGAAAAAACCTGCAAGTATCTGGTAGCAAGTAGATTTAGGAAATGCTGTGTTGAAAATTTTCTGCAGTAAAGGAAAAAACCTGCAAGTATCTGGTAGCAAGTAGATTTAGGAAATGCTGTGTAGAATATTTTCTGCAGTAAAGAAAAAAACCTGCAAGTATCTGGAAGCAAGTAGATTTAGGAAATACTGTGTAGAAAATTTTCTGCAGTAAAGGAAAAAACCTGCAAGTATCTGGTAGCAAGTAGATTTAGAAATGCTGTGTAGAAAATTTTCTGCAGTAAAGGAAAACCCTGCAAGTATCTGGTAGCAAGTAGATTTAGGAAATACTGTGTAGAAAATTTTCTGCAGTAAAGGAAAAAACCTGCAAGTATCTGGTAGCAAGTAGATTTAGGAAATGCTGTGTAGAAAATTTTCTGCAGTAAAGGAAAAAACCTGCAAGTATCTGGTAGCAAGTAGATTTAGGAAATACTGTGTAGAAAATTTTCTGCAGTAAAGGAAAAACCTGCAAGTATCTGGTAGCAAGTAGATTTAGGAAATGCTGTGTAGAAAATTTTCTGCAGTAAAGGAAAAAACCTGCAAGTATCTGGTAGCAAGTAGATTTAGGAAATACTGTGTAGAAAATTTTCTGCAGTAAAGGAAAAAACCTGCAAGTATCTGATAGCAAGTAGATTTAGGAAATACTGTGTAGAAAATTTTCTGCAGTAAAGGAAAAAACCTGCAAGTATCTGATAGCAAGTAGATTTAGGAAATGCTGTGTAGAAAATTTTCTGCAGTAAAGGAAAAAACCTGCAAGTATCTGGTAGCAAGTAGATTTAGGAAATGCTATGTAGAAAATTTTCTGCAGTGAAGGAAAAAACATGCCAACATGCACAAATAAAACATTTTCATTTACATGAAAATTAAATGTTTAGTACAAACTGGCTGAGAATTTACTTTCTGTTTTGAATTTATTGTCTGCTAGGGTACAAAATAGATTTCCAGAAACATTTGCACATGACAAGGACAGCAATAATACTGTTATACTATGCTTTCAAGTCCAAGAAATAGACTATGCATGTCAAAAATGTTTACAAATGACATATTCAAATGAAAACTCCCAAACTCATATTAATTTGTATGTAAAAGTATCTATGCATGTTAACACTTGAGATGGTTTACCCTATCTGAGGAAATGAACACAGATACAGGGCCAAACTGGTACAAGCTTCTATGAGATTGCCATTATTATAAGTAACCTTTAAGCAAAATGATCACTACATATAACCTATTTAAATCTAGTTTACAATTAAACCATAAATTAAAAGAAAACCACATTTTAAAAAAATTACCTGAATACAGATATGTTCCACACTACTAACAAAAGGGTTAAATTATTTAAACTTAATACATGTAACTGTCCCAAGAATCATCATATGAAAATAAAATATTTAAAAACAGGTTTGATATTGTCCATTTACTCAATATTGTCTTCACTGAAACCTACTCAAAAAACCCTTACTCTTTATATTTAGGAGATGAAACAATTGCAATAGCCTCTGGCATCATCAGCTGATAAGAACAATGACTGTGCAAATCAACACTGGACATGAAGGCCGTTTGTGATGGATGTGTCTGCAATAAATAAATAAAAACTGAGGGAAAACACCTTTTCTACAATATCCAAAAGCACATAAGGATGTCACTGTAGGAACTTTAAATCACTGGGTTCTAAACAAACATTTTTTAACCTAAAAAAACAAAAAACATTACCAGAAATTTTGCCTATTTGAACAGCTTTATTAAATGTTACAGAATTTTAGAAAAAACTTCAAAGCTAATACAAAATATTTCCAAAATATCCTTAGGTATATTAAAGAAGTATTACAGGTGTAATTTTACAATTCAAAACATAGTACAAGATCCACCAATGCTATTTTTTAACAAGATCATCTTCTAGAACATTACTCCTTAACTTAAAAACAAAGGTAGAATATTTAAATCTTAGTGTTAAATGAATGCTAAAACAAGACCTTACTTTTATTCTAACAGGGGTATCTGTGCTACTTCACAATGACTAGTTTTTTTAATTTTTAAACTGAGTTATCTAACATTCACAAAGCCTAAAAACTCTTCTTTCTAGAATGTGTATATTTATTGCACGCTAACCAAGTGAAATTATGTTAAAATATAAAATCAGACTCCACAAGAACTTACAGGGGGGAGAAGCATCTTTTGTGTTAATTATATTTGATTTACAAATTTAAGAACCAAAAGATGGAATAATAAAATACGCAATTATGTATTTGTAAATAGACAGAAAAACTGTCTGTCCAACATTAGAAAGTATGATAAAAGTGAAAAATCATTATTCACCAAACAAAAGCTAACTAAAAAGGACACACTAAGATTCTGTAGTAACATTTAGTATTTAATGTACACAAATCACACAAGTAAACTATTATAAGACTTACATGTATCCAACCTAATGTGATCAGATCATGCTCATCCTGATACGATAATATATCTTCTTCATTGTCAGTGGAACACGAGTCTGAAGTACCTCGTTGCTTGGGAACAAGAAGATGGGTAATAGTAAATCTGTTCTGACACTAAAAATGAGAGAGAACACAAAATTACTACCTGTATGTATCCACAAAACTAATTAAGAGGCAGAATTTTCAGACTATTAATTTAAAAATCAAGAAACATTCCTCCAGGTTTGTTTTTGTTGACTTTTTTTGTATCAAATTTTGTGTATTTAAACCTACAACGTATGCTCATTTTCTGTTTTTAGAATGCACTGTGATTACAAGAAACTTACTTTAAAATGTTACCTAATAATTTGATTTGTTTTTAAAGGTTGATGTATCATAATATATAAAAATGCAATAAATTTACTACTAATAACACTGCACAATTTTTTTTTTTTTTAAAGTTTTGTTTCCTGAAAAGTTTTTGCTTATTGTGACAGGTACCTGGTGGGTATGCACAAATATAGTTTTGGTTTTGCTTCATCACATACGAACCCTGAGAAATAGACAGTTAACTGTTTACCGGCAATAACGTACTTAACTGCGTTTATGTTTCTAATACGCTATCAAGTTCAACATAATTAAAAGTGTTTTGCCCCTGATTTTCGTTTGTATTCAAATGTTTGGTGCATCACATTGCAGTGTCCAAAAGTCAGCAAGCATTGACAGATTACAGTTGCCCTGATATCATTTTTCCATTGTAGCAATATCCTGACAAAACTGAAGATTTCGATGCAACTGTACGCGATGGGCAAATTTGGATGTGATTTTCGTGATCAGCAGTCAAAAATCTAAGGAACAACACTCAACAGTGTTCAAGAAGCAAAGCCTTTGTTGTGCAGTGTAATATATACAGTTATCAGCTTTATAACTTACTTCATGTTTGCCAACCTTTTAAAGTTTAAAGATCCAATAATTTAGTAACATCTAAAAGGCAATACTAGTATAGAATTCGAGTGACAACACAAATGCTTCAACATAAACATTCTATATTTTCCACAGGCATTCTCAGAGTAGTGCCAATCATTTTAAGTACTATTGTGACAAAAATGATTAAATTATAGTACTAGCTGATAAGATAGCTTACATTCATTTTGTGTTTGTGTGATTAATTACTACCATTAAAAGGTTTATTTTCTGTCAAAGTAAATGTTGAGATCAAGTTTAAGGGAAAGTATTATTGCTGTTGTCCAACTAAACTTTCACAAGTTCAAACAGTAAACTGTTTTATTCATTCATGCTCATTTACAAAAGACTTTGAAAACAATTTTATAACATCTTTTAAACATGGTTTAAATGAATAACAGAACTACAGGTTTTTTTCCCTTCCTTGTAATAAAAAGAGAACAAAAAACAACCATCCTGTATACAAGATTTTGTGGAAAATGTTAACAGGATTGTTTTAAGGTTACAATGACCTGGGCATTCAAAAACTTTCTGAAATGAAACTGAGAATATTATCCTGTATTTGAGAATTTGTGAGAAAATACTATTTAATGGGATCATTTTTGGGTTAGAGTAGTCTTTTCAGAAGTACATTTCACACTTTTCTCAGGGTATCAAGACAATCAAATATTTGCCAAGAAATCAACAGCTCCTCAAACATTTTAGGTGTGAAATTCAATTACTGACTGTCATTTTAATTCTAGGTTGATTCCTTCCATATTCAATAGCTTAAAATATAAGTAAACTTATAACAGAAACTGAAACTTTGGTCTTCCTACTCCCTTGTTTCTTAGCACATTTTTCATTTATTCCTAGTTTTTATGCATGTATGCTGTGCAAGCTGTCTGCTAACATAGATCTTATAGTTTGTTCTTCATTTAGAAGTTCATTTCACATATTCTCTACCTCCCTTCTCCACTGAACTTAAGCCAAGTCTGTATACTGGCCTTAACACATGGATATAAAATAAGCAGTTTGTCTCACAACTGAATATACCTCAAAGTGTTCATTGTTGAAGACATAATAACAAGGACAGATGAAGTATAAAGAAAAATGTCCATTCTCATAATGGTATCATACACAGCATTATTGAAAACTGAAGAAACACCAGTTATGTTAACTAGAAAACCACACATGGTAGTTACACCACTAAATGCACTTCAGAAAGATTTTACTCAAGATGTGTTCAGCAGTACTTCCTACAAACAAACATTTGTAATTTAAGTCAAATTGTTACAAGACAAAACAGCTAAATTCTGCCAAAAAAAAATGTATTATTGAATTCAACCTCTGTCAAATGCTGTCCAATTTCTTCTTATTTTTATTAAATTCACATTATTTTAATCAAGTCTTGTGCACCTTACTGCATCTCAGTTCATCAGCACTATTCTATACACAGCTAAATAACCAATATTCAACACTTACTGTTTGACAATTTTCACTTCTGCAGTACAAGTAAACTGGCATGTTATATTGACCTTTTCTTTTTTAATACTCTATAATTTTTATATTTTTAAAGACCATTATAGAAGACTGAAAGATGTGATATTTGCAGCAGCTTTGGCATCATACTATTCCCATGAATACTGACAAATTGAAGATCAAGAAAACAAATGAAAAAATCAAAGCTTCTTATGAGTCTTTAAACAGAAATGATTTCTATTCCTATCAAAAATATTTTTGGTTGCATTGGTGATTATTTTAGTCACAGTTTAATATAGCTCCAGGCTACACTCTCAATTTAGTTCAGGTTATACAGTTCAGTATAAATATTTAAAGATTGAAGAAGTAATCCATACTTAAATATGATGATTTTTTAAAATCAAATCACAAGATTTACAGCTTCTGTAAACTGGAAACTTCATATTTAAGTGGTACTTCATTATACAAGTTTCTTTACAATTAATACAAGCAAAGTTTAAATGACATTAAAATAACATACATTACCAGTTCTCTAAAATAAAGGCAATCCAGGCCTGGATCTCAGTTAGGGAGTCAAGTTTTTGCCTGTACCTGTTTCTATCATATTTATTGTATCTATCACAGAACTTAAGATTGTTAATATTAAGTGCTTTACTTGAAGGTATGTCACTTATTAAACCATATGCATATGTAATCAGTTAATTTGACCAACTGTAACCAAAACTACACAACTGAATGTACCAAGTGTATTTTCATAAAATTTAGCAAGTGTTAAGTTTTAAGCAAAATCTACAAGTCCATTGTTTACAAACAACCACATTTTTTAACAAAGTATCTTCACTGTAGGTTTGTCTGATTTTGTGAAGCCTTTACTGAGTCAGTCTGAATAAAATGTGATATTCACATTAAAAATAAAATTATTGCTTTTCATCTTACAGTTTTCTCATTTCATATCCATAAAATCTAGCATCTCTTAAATTAATACCAAAAGATTTTGTGGGTAAAGATTTATACTTTCAAATACCTAATCTGTGATATAAAGGTCACATGTTGAGCTAGCCCCATGCTGAATTCCATCAGCCCCATGAAAGATTGTCTACTCAGTTCATTAACACAATCCTTGTCTTGTCTTTGAAAACAAAACTGACAAAGTTCAACAGTCTGATCTAGGAAAAGATTCTATATCTATTCTGGATAAGTAAACACCTTCACCAAGCCTCATGTTTCTAACACATTTTATAAACATGTTCATGATACAAGCAAGCATAAGTAATAATTAGTTTGAAATGCAAGAAAAATATGGAAGTGCTTTTTTGGTGGATTTAACAAACTTACTGATGTCTCAGTAAATAAAGAAAGCAGGAAGCTCAAATTTTATATTCTTCCTTGTCAATAATATAGCTTGTGATTCAACAGTACTGTTTGTTGATTTAGTGTTTTGTGGCACAAAGCAGCTAGGCTATTTGTGCCAAATGTCCAGTGAAAAGGTAAAAGCAAGTGTAGTAAAACTCACAGAAGGAAATGAAGGTAAAACAAAACATTGAAAAACATAAATAGCATAAAACCAATGTTGACATCCAGTCTACAATGTTAAGAGAGAAACTACAGAAAGAGAAGTTGTAGAGAACTTTCTGCAGCATAATGGTAACTATCATAACCTGCCAGGAAGACTAACAGGTAAGTACAAGAACCACCGTCAGTCAACTGAAGTTGGCCTTTCCAGTGCTGGTTCTGGGTTATGTGTCATTACAGCCATTTTCAAAGGGTAAAGTAATAAAAGTGTTAAAAGACATGCAGCAAAATTGTAATAATAACTCTCCAGGACAACTAACGAGTAGTTCAAACAGCAGCATTAGTCACCTGAAGTTGGCCTTTCCAGTCCTGGTGTCGAGTTATTTAATGTTACGGCCATTTTCTAATTTCAAATCGAACTAGAGAGATTGTGTTCTTAAAAGGGACCCATATTAAAAAAAGTTTAGTGTATAAATTTAAAACACTCAAATGACATAAAAAGATTAATGGCCTTTAAAAAACTAAAAACTTTATCAAGATGGACAGTGTTACCATCACCAATAACACTGTCTAATGTTATGTACAAATCTTGGGACAGAACATGCTTAAAATATTGCCGTCGTTGAGAGTCGTAATGATGGCAAGAAAGTAAAATGTGGCTTACAGTGATCTGAGTGTTACACAATCTACACACTGGTGCATCAGTTTTAGATAAAAGAAAATGACGAGTTAAAAAACTGACCAATGGGTAGTCTAGCCAGAACAACTTCCTCCTTCCGAACTTTACAGAAGCAAGACGGCCAAAGTCCAATACAGGGTTTTATTTGAAAAAGCTTGTTTTCGTGTTTCTCGCTCCAAGTCAACTGCCAGCTGGCACGGAGCCGAGCCTTGAATACAGGACCATAGTCCATGTATAGAATAGGCACAGTGGCAATGGTGCCAGAGCAGATAGATTTAGCTGCTGTGTCTGCAAGCTCATTCCAGTGAATACCAAAGTGGCCTGGTATCCAGAAAAACTGGATAGAAGAAGATGCCAATGAGAAATGGGCCAGTCGGTTTTGAATATTAGTGAACCGGTACTGTTGAAGTTAAAAACTCTTAAATCATAGAGTTTACAATATCACATGACAAAAAAAAACACACCAAAGTTTCAAATTTGTAAAAAAATACTTTTTTTGAATTAAAATATTAAACCCTAGGTAATATTAATATTTAAATGCAAACTTTTTACCACATTTGCTGATATACTTTAAAAATAATAGTTTCATTAAAATTTGAATGTAACTAAAAAGGAAGTAAAATATATACATTAAATAAAATGGTGTTCAAATGACTTGTCAGGGATGTCTTAGGGAAGAATGTGTAAACAGGTTATGGAGTTTAAACAGATAACACATTACACAAAGAAACATTGCAGATTTACACATTTGACCTACTCGAATACGTAGGGTTAAAACATTTATTCTTTAAACAATTCTGCTTTACCAAGATAACTTAACCTCTCAAACATACCTTGAACAATTTAATTTCACTGACATACCTGAAAGTTCTCAAATATTTTAAACAGACTTTGAAAAGTTACATCTCAATTTTACCCGAGAGAATCTCAGGACTCTTATGTGTATATTTGGAATAACGTTATCTCACCAGCTTTCCTGAAAGAATTCCACATGTTTCAATATTTTGACTGGTGTTGGATTGGGCTAGTTGTAGAAAACTATCCATGAGACCAACAGGTACTATCACTGTTCGAAGGCCAAAAGCATGAGTAGAACTAGGTCCAGGACTTAGAAGAGAACTTGGCTTAGTGGAACGATCCACTACTGGTACAGGAAGATTTCCAATGATCCTGAGAAACAAGAAAATATAAATCTGGAGCAAACAGAAAGTCTTAATTTCTTTGTTTTTACAACTCAAAGTTTTCTTCCTAAAAAGCATTACAACTCTTATGGAAAAATTTTATATTGACTTTAGCAATTTTATTTTAACTGTGTGATAATTTTCTATTTAATATTATACTTTTCCTTCACATACTCAATTTTGTTAATAAAACTTTATACCAAAATCAGCATGTTTTAAATTATTATAACCATTATAGACCACTTAAATTTTTCTAACTATTTTGATGGAACATTTATTTCACTAAGCACTAATATCTATGAATCATTCCGATACCTTAAGACCAAAATCAAACACTACAAAAAGCACCCCACATTTCTTATGACTCTCAGTCATGACAAACCAAGCTCTAGGTGACGTGCCAAATTTGAAATATTAGGTCCTAAAAGGTGCTGATACGTAGAAATAACTTACTTCACTTTACTATTCAGAATCTTTCTCACATTTTACATTGATAAAGTATGAAAGAAGATACAACTGCATATAGTAGTAATGGTTTTAGGGGCTTCAGGGTTTCTATCTTCTCCAGAACCAATATCATGGACGTTGCTTTCTTCTAATATAATTGACCTTTCAGGACATTTGTCCATCTCATTCTTCTTTCTCCATGTTCAGCATAACTTCTTTGCTTCCAATTAATATGATTTACTTTATTGAAGCACAAATCCAAAGGTAAGCAGCATCTACAAAATGCTACATGTAAAGAAATCTCTTCTTCCTATGTCTATGTTCCTGGCAAAGCATTTTACAAATTTCATATGAGTTTTGTTGGGTTTTTTTGTTTTAAAACCAAGAGAAGCTTTTATAGATTGTATTATTGGATTAAAGTTACTTAGTATGACACCAAATCTTTGTTTGGCTCCTACACGTTTCCACAAAATTTGGGGTCACTTTTTGAGACTGGGGAGTTTTAAACTATATGGGTGGATAAGTTTTTAAGATAAACATTTGTTCTATAATAATCTTAATTTACAAATTAAGCTCTAAAAAAAGATGACCTTACATATCTTCAATTGGTGATACAACCAGAGGTATATCTTCATTCCTTCTGAATCCTTCGTCAAGCACTAGATTATCTCTAGAATGGGAATTATTTCTGGTGTCCATGGGTGACTCTGGATATAACTCTCCAGGATAAAGCTGGTTTTCAGGAAGAACCCTTTCATCCTGGGAGTAATTGGACAACTTTTGTCTCTCACGTTCTTGAGCAAGTCTCCACTGCTTCTCTTTCTCAAACGTGGCTCGTTCTTGTTCTGCCTTCTGTCTATCCTCTTCCTCTTCCTGTTTCTTTCGTCTTTCCTGCTCTACAGCTTCTTCTATTCTTCTCTACATAGTTGGAAAATATGTTTCAATGTTATATAATTATTTCTGAAATACCAGTTAATTGATATTTAGGACTATTTGAGATGCATATAGAACCAAACCAGCAATATGTTGATTAAATTAACAAAGAAACAAAAAAACGTATATTAAAAAGGCAAGAAACAATCTATTTGTATTATTTCAATGTTTTTTGGGTAAAACATTTGGGTAAAAATTGTTTTAAGACTTTATAGAAAAAACAGTTAAGTTAGTGTTATTGTATTATTAGAATATATATATTTTATACATATAAAAATTACTTTCACCCTCATGAAAAACAAGGTAAATAAATTTTCAGTATGGCCAGGTCAAAATGCATGTTACAATATTTTACTGTGTTATTTTCAAAATTTCATTAAAATTTATTATTGATGTATTCTCAAAAACTTATCATGAAAACAGCTTATAAATCATGTTTTTGAATTATTAAGTTTTTACTTTTAAATTTTATGTTAATGCCTCATATGACAAATGAAATTAACATTTACCACTTCAGATATTTCTATCTTCTACAATAGACTGCTGTAGTTTCCAACCAATTAGAAATAAACTAATTCCACATTTTAAAGAATGGTAGATTGACTTTTAGAGGTTCAGAAAACATTACTGAACAAAGGTTTAAATTACTGATAATACAAATATGCATAATGTACTAGCATGTCACAAACAATTACTAATATACATTTATTCAAGAACTTGTCTCACAAGTAATTCATATGAAGGAAAAACTGACATGCATTTCAAAAATATTAAAAAGTTGATTACTGCTCTTTATATCTTTAATAAATCAATTAAAGTATCATTCACATTATATACATGTATTCGATACATGCAATAATCACATAGCTACTTACAATGAGCTTGTGTAATAAGAGTGCCCCTGAGCAAAAATCCTTATTTACTGTCACCATTTCAAGCAGTATTTTAACATAATTGCTGAATAATTAGAATACTTAAACATAATAACAAACAGCTAAACACAACAAAAACAGCAACACTTTAATTAGAAAATAAACACAGACCTTCAGCTATAAAAAGTTAACCCTACTTACATAGATGGAGGTCACTCAATACATGTTGCAATATTTTGCAAAATTAATTAAACAACTTTATAATCAATAAACATTAAACTTGCCATCAAAATATAGTTTATAATTTATATTTAAATTAGTTTTTAATTTCAAAAAAATGTATTCAAATAAATCAGTCTTTACTTCTCTGTATCACGACACTTGTTTGCTCCAAATTGCCTATTTTAGACATCCTTATTACTACTCCTATATGATGACTTCAGTTTAACATAAATTACACATTTATAGCACAGATTAGCATTTCTGAAACTGGAATCCTGAATGAAATGGAGGGGAGGGAAAGAAGGCTACTACATTGGTGGGTGGGTTACAAGATCAAAAAATATTATGATAAATATTTTAGAGTATATAAAAGTTATCTTTATCAATTTGTACTTGTGTGGTGGACCACTACAGCCTAAAATATTTTCAAACAGATGCCCTTTAAAAACTTTGAGAATTCCTAGTGAAGATACTGTTAGGAAACAGTATCTTTTACAGCTTCCAATCCTTTACTTTATGGAAATATAAACCAAAACGTCAAATCACGTGCCACACCCGTTCTACCATATGCTGCCTTTAAAAAAATTTCAATAATTCAGACATTCAAACTTTAATTATAACCAACATAAAAAGAAAATTTCAGTTTATTGATTTCAATATATGACTAGCTTATTCTTTCAATAGGATTCACAGTATTCCAGTCTCCAGATCATTGTTGCTATTGTTGAGGCCACTTCAATCAGGAAAGGAGATAATTTAAAACACATCTGTAGCTTAGTTCAAAAGCCAATTAAGTAATAGTTTGAAATTATATTTTTTGTGCATGTCATTACCCTGTATTCGAAGCAACACATTTGAAGTAAATCATTAAAGTAGCAACATAAATCCTATCAAATAATATTAACTTTATATTATTATAATATAAATATAATATTATATAAATATTATAATATAAAATAATATTAACTAACTGCAAGAAAAAAAACCTACAAGGTCCACACATTAAGTGTTAACTTGTTTTTATGATTATTAGCGTTATAAAAATAATAAAAGCTGTAAAATGAAAAGGACTTCGTTGTAATAGAAAATTCAACCTTTAGTCAGACTAATTCAGTAAAAGCTTCAGAAATTAAAAGAAACTTTTAGCAGAATTTTTTACTGAAAAATCACCATTATAAATATAAAAGATTGACAATATTTACTAAAAGCTTGGTAAAGTTTTTGAGGACGCACATTTAGTTAACCAACAATTATAGTAAATACAATTTCATAATTCCAAAGCTGTTCAATTAAACCACATTCTTTTATATATAGTGTTAATTTTTAGCTTAGCTTTTAATAAAAATCCACACGTTTCTTAATGAAAATATACAATATTAGAGAAACACAGAAATCATGTAGAAATCAATGGTATTGAAATCAATGAAAAATTTTTTGTTTGGAAATTTCGCACAAAGCTACTTGAGGGCTATCTGTGCTAGCCGTCCCTAATTTAGCAGTGTAAGACTAGAGGGAAGGCAGCTAGTCATCACCACCCACCGCCAACTCTTGGGCTACTCTTTTACCAACGAATAGTGGGATTGACCGTCACATTATACACCCCATGGCTGGGAGGCGAGCATGTTTAGCGCGATGCGGGCGCGAACCCGCGACCCTCGGATTACGAGTCGCACGCCTCACGCGCTAGGCCATGCCGGGCCATCAATGAAAAACAGAACATACCTTTTCTTCTAACCACTGTTCATACTCTTTATTGTAGGTTTCTAACAAACTGGACTTTAATTGCTCTGCTACAGGAAAAATCTGTTTCAGTTTCTGTAAATTATCAAGTATATTTTATTCAAATGAAGCTACTTTTGCATTAAGTGATGAAAACAAAAACTTTATACAAATATTACAAGGCATGCATACACCACATAAAGACAAAGTAAGACAACACAAAATCAAAGTTAAATATATAATCTACATCTAGGATAAAAATTTATTTGACCAATTAAGTCTTATTTTATTTATACTTCCTCACTATAGAGACATAGGATGTGAAGTATCAGTTATTTTTACATGAAGCATTCATATGTTATTTTAGCAGTCATAATTGAGAAAACCAATTAAATGCATCTACTTATCACTGTTACTCAATCATTATCTTTTCCCTAAATAACCAGTTGTAAAAACTGTTGTATTTTATAACAAGTTCTGAATCCTCTTACTATTTATTAAAATTAAACTTTTTAATAACATGGCCACAAAATACTTTCCAATTTTTCCTTTATTCTACATTTAATGTTTATCAGTAAATAGTTGAAAATAGCAAAGACAAAGAAATTAAGAGTCTCAGAAATAATCGCATGTTCATTGATAACAAATTTACAATTCCAATAATACAAAACATGTAAAGCGTAACCTACATAGAAAGAACTTAAATTATAAAGTATAATAGTTGTATGAAATTAATTTAACTCATGTTGGGCTTATATCATACTGCCCGATGCAAAAGAAGACCTTCCATCTACACATGAAATCGTTCATGTTCATAAAAACAGTCACTTCACATTCTTAGGATACAGTTTGGTAATTTAATTTAACTTAAAAAAAAAAAAGTAAAATAAACTTGCATTAGATACATAACTTTAAAAACTTATAAACAACCCTCTGAATAAAAAACAAAATTTCCACAATCTATTTATTATAACTATCTTTAAATATGAATGTGATATTTGTTACATACATAAGAAATGTCGTATATATTCAGTATCGGGAAATCAATCTTCATGTAGTAAGAAAACCCAAACTAAAAACATCTTTTAAAAGTTGGTATTTTTTATCCCTACCTATTCTCAAAAGATCATGATCTAATAAATCTGTATATTCATACTTGTTTAGTATTAGCTTTTTCAACAGCAGATGCATGTTTGTAGTCAGGATGTTTTGGCAGCTTCTCAACAAATAATCTGAAAGAATAATTCAAATACTTATTACACATTTGTTAAACACTATGTAATCAAAATCAACAACACTTTGATATGAGAAAATTTTCAATATTACCTTCAAGAAACTATGTTAGCACCAAGATAATGGAATGTCAATGAATTCTTAATAACAAAGATAAGTGAATGTTCATATAATTGAAATTTCCATTTTAAGTATCCCCTTAATGAAGAAATAAAGTTAACAGAGACTTTGGGTTCAGCATTTTATTAAAAGGTATTCCTAAAATACCTTTTTAGGAATAAACTCAAATTATAATGAACAATAAAGAAACAAATAACAGCCTACACCAATAATAAGAAAAGGTTCTGGTTAATATCACAGTTCATAACTATTATCACTCATTTCACAAACACAGTAAAATCTTTAAAGCAAGAAGAAAATAGTAATTCTAATAAAAAAAATTCCAGCAAAAAAGTACAGGATATAAAATAACAAACAAGTATATATTTATCTTCAACAACTCATCAGCAGATTTTTAATATGAGACTAGGAGATAAAAGGTAATTTATCTCAAAGTTACTCAACAAACAACTCAGTCCAAATTTAAACTGTATGCTCACACACCACACTGGTTCCAGTTAACCCAAACTCCTGCATCCTATATGCATGAAAGTTTGTTGCGTTACACGAGATTTGAGTCCCTGGGTATTAAAGACTATGAAATACCCCATGTGAGGAAAGCACACGCACTTTACTTCAAACTTTGTACTATAACAAACTAAACTAAACAGCATGCAGTTTGCACACAGCTACGTTTTTAATTTTATAAGGAAATATTTTTTAAAATTCCGTCTCCACTAGTAGGAAAACATTTGCTATCCCTGTTTTTGTTTTGTAATTTTCTTACCACTCCTCTGAAAAATATAAGATTTAATGTAAATTACTTATTATAATGCTATCACTCAGGCAAAGCATAATTTTCATGGCCTTCAACTTCATTTAGTTACAAATCAATAAAATAAAAAATCAGACCCTTCATTCTGTGCTTACCTGTCGCATTCTTTCTTTCAGAACTTGTCAATGATTTCCTCTAACATTTAAGCCTGTATTATTCATAACCAATGCTTTCCTCTATCAAATGACATTATATTACACTATTTCAATCAGCTTAGATAAATTTTTAAGTTTTGTTGCACAGTTAAAAAACCAGAAAACTGATAATTATGGAGCATTGTTTCCTCTTTGCATGTTATTATTCTGTGTTCTTTGGAGCATTAGTTAATTAAATAAACATTGGTTAATGTATTAGTACTATTGATATAAAAAAAATGTTGGGTTAAATTTCACTGACAGTCAATACAAAAAAACACCTAGGTAAGCATTTCTTGTTTTTCATGCTATTCTTTATTATTATAAAAATAACTAAAATGTAAAAGAAAACTTTAGGTTAAACAAAGTAAACACACAACTCTTATAAAATGTCTGTTATGAAATTCAACACCATAATGTGAACTGCTCCTGATTTACAATTTACACTGCACAAATTTGGTACACATGGTTCAAATGGTAATAAAACCAGTATATATACTGTTACAACCTTTAAAGTGTTTAGGATAAACAATTGTGGTTTTCTTGTTATATTTTACAATCATTCCAGAAACAAAATAGGGGAATTTAAAATTTCCTAATTTGTATGGTGGATACAAGATTAACTAAATCAAACAACCTCATATAGAGTTAAATATTATTCTCCAAAAGCAATACACAATCTTGTCTATTGTACAACAACATTTTCATATTCCTCAAGTGACACATATTTCAGAGACTAATGATAACAAGTATGTTGAACTTAGAATTCAAGATTGGTTGGCCTGGTGTTTTTAGTGCAAAGAAACTAGGTTGTCTACACCAAACATCTGGTGAAAAGTTAAAATTAAAGTAAAATTAGTAAAATTTATAAAAGGAAATTAAGTTAAGACAAGTTTAATTTTTGAATTAAAAACATAAATAGCATTAAATCCAATTTTACATCTAGTCTACAGTGGTAAGAGAAAAACTACAATAATACAAGTTCTAAAGGACTTTCTGTAGCATAACTGGAATTATCCTAACTCACCAGGAAGACTTAACAGGTAAGTTCAATTACAACCATCAGTCACATGAAGATGGCCTTTCCTGTCCTGATTGAGTTATTTACATTATGGCCATTTTATAATTTCAAATTGAACTAGATGAACTTTGATTCTTAAAAGGGAATCATGTTAAAAGTGTTCTAATGTATAAATTAAAAACTTAAATAGCATTAAACAGATTAATGGCCTTTAAAAATCTAAAAACATTTCCAAGGTGGACAGTGCCACCACCACCAATAACACCAGCCAAAGGTTTACAGATAAACCCATAGACAGCACATCTATAAAATAATACTGTCATTGAGAGTTGTAACGACAGCAAGATAGTAAAACGTGGCTTATTGTGACCTGAGTGTTACACAGACAACACATTGGTGCATCAGTCCCAGATAAAAGAAAATGATGAGTTAAAAAACTGGGATCAATACATAGTTACTTAAGACAACTTCCTCTTTCTGATCCTTATGAAAGCAAGAATGCCAAAGTTCAATATAGGGTTTTATATGGAAAAGCTTGTTTTCATGTTGCTCACTCCAAGTCAACTACCAACTAGCACGGAGTCAAGCCTTGAATATAGTACCATAGTCCATGTATGGAACAGGCACAGCAGTGATAGTGCCAGATCAGACAGATTTAGCTGCAGTGTCAGTGAACTCATTCCCTCAAATACCAACATGGCCTGGTATGTATCCAGAAAAACTGGATAGAAGTAGATGTGAAAGAGAAATGGGCCAGTTGGTTTCAAATATCGATGAGAACAGGGTGTGAACTAATGTGAAGAGATTCCAGGATCAGCAAAGAAATGAGAAAGTCAGTATAAATAGTGCAATGTGAGAGTGCTTAGATTCTATGTAAGCCAGGGCAAGAGAAATGGCATACAGTTTAGCAGTGAACACAGAAGCTGTAGAGGGGATTCTGAGCTCAACCACTGAACCAGAACAAACCATGGCAGAGCCCACACAGTCACGTGATTGAGCCATCTATATATAAATAGGAATAGAAGAATGGTTCAAAATATGTTCAGCAAGTAACAGACAGTATTTCCAATCAGGAGTGCCTGCTTTTCTCAGATGACTTAAAGATAGGTCACATTTGGGGACTGTAAGAAGCCACTGTAGAATGGGCTGACCAGTGGATACAGCAATGTTATCCAACAGACCCAATTCATCCAACTGCACCTGGATATGAAAGCCAAAAGGAATAACAGCAGATTGTCTGTTCTGAAAAAGCATGGCACACCATGGAAGGAAAACACAACCCTAGGTGGGATGCTTTGGTAAGGAACAGTTTTGAAGCATATAGTAAAGACAGTTGCAAACAGTTGAAGTGCAAAAAAGGTTCATGAGACTGTACAAGCTCTGAACTGAAGAAGTGCAGAAAACCCTGGTGTAGAGCCAAAATCCTTGATGATGAATGGGGTCCAGCATCTTTAAGGCCAAGGTCCTGGCAGAGTCATAGACCAGTGATCCATAGTAGAGTTTCGATCAAATAAGAGCATGATACATCTTTAGCATAGAACATCAATCTGCTCCCCAAGTGGTGAAAGAGAGAATGCAGAGGATGTTCAGTGTTCTTGTACATTTGACCTGTGGCTGCTTGATGTGTAGTATAAATGGCAGCTTGCAGTCAAAGATAAGCCCTGAAAATTTTGTCTCAGGGACCACAGGCAGCACAACTTCACATATACGAAGTTCAGGGTCAGGGTGAATACCCTAATGGCAAGAAAAGTGCATACAAACAGTTTCAGAAAAGAAAGAAGTTAAAACAAAAAACAGCCCTGAGAGACTTGAAGATCCTATAGAAAAGAATGGGAAAGTGTCAAATCCACACAAACTTGGAATAATCGTCTGTCCATTAAACAATTAATAGAAATGGGCAAATTGCCATACATTCCCATTGTATAAGACTTTTTAATGTCAAAGAATATTGATACAAGTTATCATTTGAGAAAGGCTTCTCTGATTGATGTTTCAAGTGGAATTGGGTGGTCCATGGTGGAGTGTTGTCATCAGAACCCACACTGGGTAGGTGAGAGGAGGTTGTTTGATTTGAAGAACCAAAAAAGATGAGCAACCTCAGAGTAAAACCAACCTCTAAGGTTTTACACAGACAACTCTTCAAAGCAATTGGACAGTAGTTTAAAGGAATCTTAGGATCCTTCCAAAGCTTATAGAAAGGTAGGACAACAGCTTGGTGCCAGGCATCAGGAAAACATTCTCCTGCCAAATCAGGTTAAAATCAGAAGAATAGCAAGAGAAGCAGGTGATAGATGGCACAGCATTTCATAGTGTACATGATCAGGTCCAACTGATGAAGGGCCAGTTTGATTTCCACCAGTGTAAAGGGATGATTATAGTCATACAGACAATCAGCTCGAAGGAAAAGAGGTGATTGCCCTTCAAGTTTTGATGGCTAAGAAGGTGGAGGAAGAAGCAGAAGTGCTAGATACCTGGCAGAAGCTTTCACCTAGAGTATTGGCAATGCTCTGGATATCAGCTACTTCATGGCCATCAGAGAGCACAATCAAGAGGGGGACAGAATTATATTGCCCACTGACCTTTCAAGTCTTGTCCCATATGACTTTGGAACTGTGGGAGAAGATATGCTAGTTGTGAACTTAGTCCACGAGTCCTTTTGGCTTTGACATATTACCCACTGAGCATGTGTACAGGCCTACTGAAAAGTGATGCGGTGCGAGAGTGTGAGATACCTATGAAAAGTATCCCACGCCAGTTTTTGAGCCTTCCATGCCATGTGGCAGGCAGGATTACACCATGGACAAGGATATCATGGAAAATGGGTTGAGGTTTTAGGAATACCTTGAGCAGCTGCCTGTATAGTCATTTACTGCTGCCACACAGTAACTGAGACTTACAGGCAATGGCAGGATCAAGTTCTGTAAGAGCAGTGAAAGAGAGTCAATTTGCTTGATCCAGCTTCCACCGGGACACTTGGGTCGGGTAGCATCAACCACGGCCAGTCTCTCTCAATATTATAGGAAAATGATCATTGTCTCGTGAGTTACTGTCAATCCTCTATAAGAGGTGAGAGAATAATGAGGGGGGAACAAACTGAGAGACCAACAGCACTAAAGGGCAGACTAGGTGCATGAAAATAAGTATAGGAAACACTATTGAAAAGAAATGATGTGATCAGAGAGCACACACTCTACAGAGTGACCCCTCCCATCAATATCAGCATTTCCCCAGAGGGGATGATGTCAATTAAAGTTCCCCAGGATTGACAAGGGAGTCAGCAACTGTTCAATAAGAGTATTACAATCTTATTGATCCCAGGTCTCTCCAAGCAACAGGTAAAGAGAACAAACAGTGATGGTACAACCCAAAGAAACACGGATGGCTACAGCCTCAAAGGGTGCATTGAGTGGCAATGACAGGGTGGGTACATGCTAATCAACTAACAGTGCCACCCCTCTATGCACTTGTCCATCGCACAGCCTGTCATTTCTGTACAAAGAACACTGTCAAAAGGTGACTGTATCTACAGATTTCAGAAATGTTTCCTGTAAGGAAAAACATACAGGATGGTAGGAAGCAATCAGTGCTTTGATGTCATCCAGATTGGAACATAAACCTTGACAGTTCCACTGTATAAAGGTGGCCATTTTTATTTACATGTAGGCGAATTGTGTAAAGAACCTTTCTGTATACGACCACATATTTTTTCTTTACTATCCTTATTTGAGGGAGGTCTATCGACCTCTATGGATCCTGCCCTGGGTCGATTGGGCAGGTCTTTGCTGTTCGAAGGGGATTCCAATGACTGAGGACGTGAACGATTTATAGTTTTGCATCTTGGGGTGGGAGAAGAAGATGTATCCAAGGAAATGCCTGGAACCTGGAACCAAAGAAGTGGATCTTGGGATTTGCTGGAATGTATGTTAGGAACAGAGATGGTTGCTGAAGTTGATTCAATTGTTTTAACCATGGATGTCAAAAGACTTTTCATTTGGTTTGAGAACAATTCTTTTGTAGGCACAGATATCTTTCTGCATTTCTACTGTAATAGTGGAATGAACTGCAGCAGCATTTGTCTGAGATGAAGTGGTGGACAGCAATTTTCATGCTTCAGGGTAAGTAATGTTTTGAATCACTTTCAAATGCTGCACCACTTTTTCTTCCAACCATTTAGGGCAAGAATGAAAGTAGGATGGGTGACAGACATTGCAATCGATGCAATGAGGGTCCACTTCACACTCATAGGCATCATGGTCCTTGCCACTGCAACGAGCACACGTCAAGAAATCACAACATGATGTCTTCGAGTGACTGAACTATCGACACTGAAAACATCTGAGAGGGTTTGGAATGTATGGCCATATCTTGATGATAGCAGGTGGATGCAGTGATGTAAATGTCAGAATAAGGACATTCATTGGCATCATAATTTCATCTTTGCGAGTGGAAATATGCCTCACTGCAGAAACTCCTTGGGTGGAGAATCCAGCAAGAATCTCCAACTCTGGGATGTTCTTCAAATCCTTCTCAACAATAACTCCTCATGATGAATTCAAAGTAGCATGAGGCATAACCTCAATAGATATATCCCCAATTGCCTTTGAATGCAAAAGGAGTTCATTGTGTTGAGATGTGGATGTTTCAACCAATATGTTACCAGAAAAAGCTTCTTTACTGACTTTGGAGAGCCAGCAAGTCCCTCTAGTCCCTTCTCAACGAAAAAGGGAAACATCTGTCCTAAAGGTTTGTCTGAAAAAGAATGTAGTATAAGAAAATGAGCTACAGGTGTTACAGATGTTGAAGATTCCTGATCAGATTTTTTAAGAAATGGTCATTTACCTATCGACTGGTTTTTCAATATTCAAGTTTTTATTTGGAGAATCCACCCACCATGGAGCTCTGTGAGGGGATGCACTACAATGCTAAACAAGGACACTGCAGTAATGCCAGGGTTTCATGAACACTATACCCAAACACCAGCATCAGATACAATGTCCACAACACCTGTTGAGAACATCCAACACTAGTGCTTGGTTGACCCTAGCCCAAGTAGACCAGCCAATTGACCCTAGGGGTACCACTTGTAAGGCCACCTATCTACAGGAATTCAAGGCCAAAGTGGTGTGGTAGGGTTGGACCCCTCAACTACCAGGATCCTCTCCTCTCCTTCATGAGTCACCACACACAGCAAACACATGGGTGGATGTTTAGATCCCAGAGGAGGTAAACTGAAAGAACAGAACCTTTCCTGGGTGGTCCCTCACCATGTACAGGAATCCACATTGAAGAGAGAAATCAAGGGTTCTTTATTTTCTGCTTGAAAATAATTTGCAAGATTTCAGTTGAGTACATGGTACATAAGCAGCTTCTTACAATAACTTGTTTATAAAGAACATGTTAATTAGATCAAAACAGATCATTAGGGAAAATTAGAAATGAATTAGTCACTTTCAAGTTATGATGCCTTAAAACAAGAGATTTTCAGGTGTTTTTGTGAAATCTGTTTATTTTATCCTCTTGCATGCTGTCCTACTTTAACACTTCCTTAGGGTAAGTAATATATAGCATACATTACAAACAAGTTTTTCATTGAGCACAAAAGTGCACTTATCTTTAACACCAATAAAAAATTATAAAAAGGGAAAGAACATGCAGTGTAAATTGTAATGTTTTTCATTAACACTGAAGTGATTTTCTTTTTCCTCTTTGGAGTTTCACATTTTACATATGGAACCCTTAAAAAAATGGTGAAAGACCAGCACCCTTCACTGAGGGACTGAAGTGGGATCTCTGACCCTATAATCTGGACAAGCTATTAATATTGCAGCCAAGACATGCAGACATGTGCTCTATAAAAACCAACTCCAACTGCAAGTAAACAGTGTCATACATTAAGCAACCAGAAATACAAAGAGAAAGTTAGCAATTCAATGAAACCAAACCCCCCTACTGTAATAGGATGAAGAAGTAGAGCATACTGAACTAAGCATTACAAGGTTGCATCATTGCCTCAACCCAACTGATATTAAGAGTAGAAAATACAACTCAAACTGTAAATATAGGGAAGACACATCCTGCATCCAAATTATGAGGAGAATGTGAAACATTTTCCCAACAGGGTACATACATATGTAAAAACAGCTTGTTTGGGTTGAGAAAATATTTTTATGTTGAGGAGCAAACAACGTTTCGACCTTCTTCAGTCATTGTCAGTTTCATACATTTTGCTGTCAGTATTATGAGACAGGCAAATTTACCAAGCTCAATCACAGGAGCAGAGAAGGAAACCTCTTGCAAGCAGAATTAACAAGGGGTTGAGCTCTGCTGTGCTCATCTGTAAAAACAGGGTAGAGTCACTCTGATCCCACATTGTGTCTGAGCCATGACAGTAGTGGCTCTTGTTGCCTTAAAGTCCCATACAGTTGCATGTGCCTAAAACTGTGTTGATAAATTTATAAAATATGAGTACATACAAAGTAGCTGTATCCTTGCTACCTAATTAAATAATAAAACAATTATAAGTGTATTTTGTTATTCCATCAAAATTAAAAACAATCAAATATTAGAATTCTAATTATTCTTGTATTTAACTGCTGAAAACAAAGCTTTACACTTCTTTCACTAGGCCTACTATATTAAAAAAAAAACAACTCCAAATCCCAATTTATAGATTACTTAAACAATGGTTTAATGTAGAGGTTCACTATAGAGCAAACAGATATCCATATTCTGTCATTTTTTATTTTAACACTACTTAAACAGAATTTTACTACTAATTTTCAACTGCTAAACAGCAGCTTTAACATATATTTTGTACCTCACAAGCAATATCAACATTTTAAAAATATAAAATAAATAAATAAATGCATTTTCTTCAAGTTTCAGGTTTGAAATGTAATATAGGGTTTTTCAAATTAACTAGAACTAAACTAGACTTAAAATGCACTGACAAGTGACTATAATCTCAGTTCTAATTATTTTTTTCATATTTAACAAGATGTACTAAGCAAGAGTGTTCAGTTAGGTTTACAAAGGTTTTACAATAAAAAGTACTTACGTAATGTATTTTGTATAAAGTATGAATGCATTTTCCAGATTTTGCTCATCCATATACACCTTTGCCATTCTAACCATCTCGTTTCCAGAACGAAAATAACGATGAGGAGGAATGTTAGGATCCACAACTACTGAGCTCCCCACTTCACCAAGTTGTCTTACACGAGTTTGGGGATCTGGAGTCAGTTCACTTGAATCCTTTATGGAAGGCATGCTTTACGAATCTTGAAAGAAAAAGTTTTATTTAACACAACTATCTGCTACCAAATACCGTGAAACAAGAAAACCTTTAATATTGGATACAAACTCATACTTGCTTGCTTGAATAACTTTATACTGTATTGTATACTGCTAACCAATGATTTTTTTCTCAAGTACTTTATGTGCTTTCAGAAATCTTTTTACATTTCAATATGTAAAAATAAAATAGATGACAGGAAATCATTTTGCACATCAAGGCCACTACTTTTACATTTTGAACAATCGACTTTGCTTAATACAGTTTCTCATCTGCAAAGCTACCTAAACTGTTTAAACTATTTCAAACAACCAGCCTATATAAAATCTATGTCTGTGAACAAGCTTTCAAGGCCTGCAAAGTTATAATGCTTACAAAAAACTCTAGATTGGTGCACAAACTTGAAGTCTGCACATATTACCTTAAACAAAGATCTAAAATTCACTACTTTAACTCCTTGTATTACCAGAGTTTGAAATACCGTGAATCCCACATTATTAACCTAGGGTTAGTTTAGTTCTGCTTACCACAAAGAATGTGTGAAATCTAACTTTGTATTTATTTAAATTTACAAATATTTGACACTTTTTCTAGTGTGTCAATGAAGTTTTTGTGTATAATCAGTAGCATGTTTCTCAACAACCCATTAGTTCACCACAGTAATATACAAATGTGTACGTGAGGTCCAAATACTAATTTCTAAATTAAAGTTTCCAATTATTTGGTTTTGGTTTTAAAAACATTAATTTACAAGAGTTATTTTTAATGCAACACTTTATTAAAACTAGATGAAACAGTTGTGTTTGGGTGAAATGACTGACCTCCTTACAGAACTCTTGATTTTTTTCCCCAAATGTGATAGAAAATGACAATGTTCCAAATGTCCAACTCCAGTATGATTGTTTTTGTTTTTCCTATATGTAGATTGAATAACAATCTTGCACAGGAATCTTGCATTTTTTATATTCGTTGAATTAAATCACACTTTCAATGTCAGGAATACCAGTGAATCTCATACAAACTAGTTAACTTTTTATATAACAAACAACAGTAAAATGTATTAAGTTTAAATTATAATACCATAAATAGACAGACATATATAACTGCAATAAGTAGCTTTATTATTATTATTATTATTATAGTAATATAAAGTTGAACTAGCAGAAGTTCAGTTTAGGATAGTACATTTCTCATTCCAGCTAGGCTGTGGCAAGTACTTTAAATTTTTTTTACACTTTATTTTTGTTGGATTTCACACAACACTACATGAAGGCTATCTATTAACTGAACTTAAATTGTAGGTAATAAACTAAAGGGAATGCAGCTATGATACATGGAATCTCAACTACATAATCCATTTCAGCACTACAAACAATTGCACAGGGATATTTCTTAACAAGGTTTAAAACTTAATTCAAACTACCTATTTCTATGTTCTACCTAGTTCTATGTTCCAGTCAAAATACATTTAAGTCTTCAAGCTTGAATTTATGACAATATGCAATCATGGAGATACAAAGACCGTGAAACAGGTTATTTCACTTAAAAAAAATAATTTCATATAAGCAAAGAAGCTTAATTCAAAACTATAGATTTGTAATAGGTGGAGTTATAACAACATATCATTTGAGAGACAAAGAAAATACCCCTTCACCCATCATGTCTGTCCCATCCATTTCCTTATATCTAATCCCAACTATAAACACTTAAAGCCTCTCCTGATCTCTCCCAGTTGTACTGTGTTGAACATGTGAAAAACTATTCCAAAGGCTCATTATCTCTATTTGAAAAAATAAAGTTGCCTAATTTCCAGATTACAACTACCCTAACATATCATGTCCCTTAGTCCTACCACTTTTACTATTCAACACAAAAAAACATTATTCAGTGTTATCTATTCCTTTTATTATTTTTGAACACTTCCATCAGTTTCCTCTAACCCTTTTTTTCTCAAAAGAAAATTTTAAGGACCTTAAGCCATCCCCATATGGCAGTCTCTTCATCCCATGAATAACTACAAAAATCATTTACACTCCATATCCTTTTTAAAATAAAAATCCCAAGAAAAGAACACAATATTCTGAAACCTAACATTCTACTTGTACAAAGAAGCAACAACTACTTCCAACTTATATTCAGTATTCCTATAAATACAACCCAAAATCCTATTTGCTTTTCCATTTGCAACACCATACTGCCTGGAAAGCTTAAGAGCCTGGTTGACCATAACAGCACAACATCCTTTTTCTTCCATACCACTACTGGGTAGATCTCTGTCCAGGTGGTAATAAAATTAAGATAGTCCAAATGAATCACTTTACACTTAACATGAATAAATACCATTTGCCATTTATTTTCATAACTATCAAATCACTTTGTAAAACAACAGCATCCTTTCCATAACCAACTACACTCAAACATATCTACAAACTTGACCAATCTGTTGATAATTCTTTTATCAGTATCCATAATGTATATCAGAAATGAATAAAAAAGAATATGGAACCTAAATATGTATCTGCTTACATTAATATTTGATATAAAAGTCCTCTGCTCTCTTTAAAGTAAGATAACTGATCAGAAATCTCTCATAATTTATTGATGTTGATTCATAGAGTACTCATCAACTTCCTTATAGCACATCACACAACATCACATGTTAATTACCTCTTTACTCATATAGACCAAACAGTTATACCCTAAATAGCACTATGATACAAAATCTGAACAGGCCAAGGAAAGAGTTATTTTAGGTTTTTGCTACGCTGGTCATATGCTTAGGGTCATTACTCTGCTGAAATATAAAATCTGTGAAAAATTATGCATATTTTTAATGAAGTGTTGTAGTGCATTAGAATCTCTATGTACATTTAGGTCAATAACATCAGATTTTACTAAATCTCCACTACCATTAGATTAGATGCATAGTTTCTTTGTAGCTCTTGTTACTATGGTAATGGTGCTATCTCAGTTCCTTTTTATCTCTAATATGCTGCCATTAACTGTTATTGAATAATTCAAACTCACATTCATTAGTAAACAATATCTCTATTAGGCCTATTCATCCCCTTATTTTCCTTTCACTACCCATTTCAATCTTTTATTTGTATCTCCACAGATAAGGGCGGCATGAACCTACATTTCAATGAATAAACAATGAGCCAAGTTATTTTTTGCTGTCTTTGAAATGACTTGGACACCTGTATTTGAAGACAGGTTATTGGCCAGATCTCTAATGGAATCTCTTATCTTACAAAGAGCATACTTTTAAGCACATTAAAATATCTTGCATGCAGCACTATAGCATCTCTAGGATGGCAAACATATATACTGTACATGGTTTATTCTACTGTTTTTTTCTTGTATACATCTAACTTCCACAATTACTTCAACCACTGTATTAAATTAAACAATTCATTCTACATCCATTCAAAATTTCAACATCCTCCCAATATTAAGAACACTAAAATGGAGCAATGTATTACAAAAGTGGCTCCACTAGTCTTATATTATGAGCAAATAACAACCATTAATATAAAACTTCTATACATAAACTTACACCATAGTCTTTATAGAAAAACGTATTATCTACATTACAAGTTCTGAGACATCAAGATGCCTTCTGACCCATCAATGGATATCCTGACATCCAATCATCCTCAATTAACTTTATAAAAACCAGCATAGGCAAGTTAGGGAAGTAATATAAAAAATGTGTATTTTTCTAGATGACTTTTGACAGCAGCTTATGAAACTAACAGGTTTAAATTTCCAAATCATCTACTGGCTCATCCTTTATCAAATTAAGAACTTTGTTAGTAATCTTCTAATAAAAGAGGAGTTTTCCTTCCAGCTTATTTTCAAAGATATGTTAGATCTTACTCTTAGTATGGAATAGAATAGTTAGCTATTTAGTTTTGTAAAAGTATTCACATACAGGCAACCACAAGATCAAAACTTTATGATCCAATTATAATCTAACGATTTTCCTTTGTAAGTTTTATTTGGTGTTTATCCATATAGTTTTTTTAATTGTGAAATCTCATTTTATGTGATAAATTTTGACCTTTTGAGAAGGTTTTTTTACAACAAGTTCATTAGTTCACTGGATACAATGTGATTACCAAGTCATCTAGAAGGGAGGGGGAACAGACTGGTTACTTTTAAGCCTTTCTTGTTCACTATTTATAAACTAATTAAAAGAAAATCCATTGTAGCAGGTGGAACATGAACATATGGTTTGTTTTTTTTATGCTTTTCCTTGGTTTGTTTTAAACTTCAAGTTTTATGTTTTATAAATAAGAGAAACCGGTGTGGTAAATGTGGTGGACTTGTAAACTACACCGCAATTGGGTTTACGATACTTAAATGTTATAAACTCTTGATAATTTTGGCCACACTGTTTTCTTATATGTACTAAACTAGTACAAACAATACAAACTTCTTAAAGTATTTTTATATATTCCTTAATAAAACTTCACAATTTAGCCATATGTAAAACATGAAACATTAGTTCAAATTCCAAACTATTTATGCACTAAGTATGATTTTATTTTTTAAATAAGATCATATACCAAAATAATGATAATTAAAATTTAATAAAAGAAATACCAGTGATGTTCAAAACTCGAGTGTACTCTTGGCCAAAGTTGTTTAATGTTAACAGTGTAAGTTGACTTACCATAGAGGAATATTTTTTGCAACTCATTTTAACAAAGAACTTACTTTCAGATTACATGACAATATGGACAACTTTGTTACTCCTTATATCTTTATTGCTTTATAAAGCACTATATTACCTCAATAAAATGACATTAACATTACAAGATAGAGAACCTACCTGCTTGACAAAGTTTAATTGCTTTTAAGAGAAAAATAACTGGCATTAGTGGCTGAACATTGCAGCTACCAATAAGCTTTATTCAAATGTTATGAAGTAAGTTAACAAGTGTTGAAATGCTGAGTTAAAACTCAGTCAAAATACTTGTGATGGATTTTACTCAGTTA
The DNA here is from genome assembly GCF_004210375.1 of Tachypleus tridentatus. Lineage (NCBI taxonomy): Eukaryota > Metazoa > Arthropoda > Merostomata > Xiphosura > Limulidae > Tachypleus > Tachypleus tridentatus. The sequence continues at coordinate 79,156,533 of NC_134831.1, forward strand.
AGACTATTTTATTATTACCATTTCTTTGGATTTAACAGTATTACTTAGGTAGCAAGTGTTGTTTTTTTTAACGAGATCACGCAAAATGAACTAGATTTGAAATTAGGCATTATGTTATGGTATGTACACCCCTAATCTATTTTTCATGCTATGAGTTCACATTTACATGGTTTTACCCTTCAGTCATCATCTTAGAAATTAAAATATTTCTATTGAAGATATTAAATTATTTGAAATAACTCCATCATTAATACTTTTCTTGCTAAAAGATACCAATTTTCTCAAAGCATAGGTCAAATTGTGAAAATTAGGTCCAATACTGTTAACACATATAGAGATATAGAAATTTAAAAAAGAACATACTTTGATAAGAGAAGTAAAAATATTTTGGAAAAAAAAACACTAAGTTCAACTCTTCATACAACAGTAAGCCCTCTCATCAGTATCTAGCAATGGTAGAAAATAAATTATTCTTGATTTTAGCTTCAGTTTTTGAATTTAAGATAAAAAAGATATTGTAACTGCTTAAAAACAGATGAGACTTCAACTGAAGTTTTAGTTCCAAAATAACAATTTTGGAAATGTTGTAAAGTGTTGTTAGTTTGCAACATTTCTGGACTTTTCAATAAAGCAAAATATTATAAAAGACTTAATTAAGACCTTTAAAGTTGTTATGGGGTTTGAACAAAATCACCTGATGGATTCTCTGTCCAACTGGTGGAAAAGTCTGGATATAAAAACTAAGTGCAATGAAACAGGATGGTCTACAAATCTTAATGTAACATCTAAGGATGACAGGCCACTTTGTTCATCAAGATTGTCCCATTCACTAAACTTTAATAAAAAGAATATACCGATAATAAAGTCTTCTCTTATTGAAATGTTCAAGTCTTCCCTTAAACTGCCTTATGCTTACTGTATCCTCTCCTTGCTTCACAAGGCAACCCATTTTAGAATCAACCATCCTGTCACCAAAATAAGGCCATCTTAGTTAAAGATGACTCCTATCCTGCCAGGATTTATATTTATCACCTAGTTCTAACTTTTCACCATTTAAGTATGAAAAATGATGCATCAATACTATAACTTTCCTTGATCTTTAACATCTCAATCAAATCTACTCTGGCTTTTTTCTACCCAAAAGAAAATGAACACAATACTCTAAAATAATCTAATCAGTGGTCTATACTATGATACAAGATTTGAATTGCATTCAATATTTTGCCTATTATTTTAAAATGGACTTATGCACACATAGCTTTTTGCAGATTATTTTAACACTTGTCATTTTGGTTAGTTATAAGATGAATCTTTGAAAATTCCATTGTTGATAAATATTTGTATCAATATGAAGAGTTACATTCAACCATACTATCTTCTAACTTTCTTGCAAGTTAGTCCTTGATGTGCCAAACAGCTATCTTACATCATATTCATGTTCAGATTGTGGGTGCTACAAGTTCCTGTACATGCATTGCATAAATAGGCTTAACACAAACTATCAAAAATATAAAATAAATTAAAAAGTACACCTTGAAATCAACAATACACAAAATGTTAATTTTTCATTTTCACAAGTTTCAGAGTGTAGATGAATTCAAAATACTCATATCCACACAACAGTGATGGTGCATACTAGAACAGCAACTAAAATGTCTGGAACCTACATCAGTAACACTTTCCTAACCTGAAAAAGTGACACCACATTAATACACTATATATACATACAATCAAGACATTTAATATTTAAAAAATAATAATAAAAGACTCAGGCATGATCAAGACAGGAAAAGGTACTTAATATCTATCTCAGCAATATGTTACAGTGGATGTAGTATTTTAAATAAATTAGTCTGTTTACTTGTTAAGTCTAATGTAACTTACTATTATGCCACGAGACAGCAGTAAATATTTTACGTAAAACAATTTATAAAAAAAATATTGATCTATTTTACAAAAAACAATCAGATTATCATGATATTTATAAATTATGAGACAGAACATCAAAAGAGACCTTTGATTCCTATCCAAACTTCCCAATGCCTTCAACAGAAACCAAAGAACTTAATACAACAATAATCTCTCATATATTTATCAACTCTTCTTTTACATTCATATAAAGGTTCTACATCTAACTAGCTATTTGTTTCAGGTATTTACCATCTTACTGATTAAAGAAAAAATTAAATTACTACATTTTTCATGTAATCAGTTTTTACATTACAATAAGCATGACTCCTACTTATATCAATGTAGAAAATTATGCCACAAGCAGGTTTAAAAGAGTTATTATTAATAATAATATTTGAATAATTATATTAAGCTTACATATTATATGCCTTAATAAATATTATTATTTTATCTTCTAACTTAAGCTATTACCTTTAACCACCTGAGTTTGATTCATCCTTCTTCTAAATTAATACGAGAGTCATTCGATATTAATAATGTGAAATGATAAACTCACCGTAATTCTGTAGTATCATTGGTAGTATTACCACACGACTCATGGGCAAGTTATGCAGTGACAGCTTCAAAATTATGAAGTAGGCTTAAGTTACTTTAATAAATTATCATGCGAAAAACTTGAATCTAGCACAGCAGCAATATGGAAAAATCACATAATGTCGTAAGTTGTCTATTTATTGAAGAAGACATTACTAATACTAAATTCCTGATGCTAGTTTAATAACAATACTGTCTCGTAAATTAATGTAATATTAATAAAGCCATAAAATTAAAAGGGTCGAACAAGAGCAAGAAGTGATGGGTGTAACGCTATAACACAATAAAAAGTTGAAATGCTAATATTAAAGTAACTCACAAAAAATGGTAAGAAAAGAAAGAAATTAATTATAACTAATAACAGTTGAACTTAGTGGTAGTAGTATTACAAATAATAGTTTGAGCATATGTCATTTTACAGCGAAGTTATCCTACTTAAAAATTTTAATGTGAAACATAAGCATTTAATGAAAGCTAAACAGACATTAGTAAATATGAAAATAACTTACTAAATGATGGAAAAACTGAACTTATGAGATACACACTCAACAGAAACACCTCACTTCAAATGTTAATATTAGCGTTAGTCATCAACATCAGTATATACATATATACATAAATGGCTTATCTTGCCATCTAGTGGTAAATGTTAATCAAATTAATTTGGTTAAAGTCAACAAGTACTTTAACGTAAATACACAAAACATTTTGTGGAATCGACAATAAATCCAAGGTAATTTTCCAAGTAGAAACAAATAATTTAAAGGAGAGATTATAAATATTGTAAAAGTAAAACAGGGTTATTTTAAAATTTGTGTATGGCGTGTAACTGACGATAGAAAATAATTGCCAGATCGATTTTCTAATGTGATATGCATGCATATCGTATGTTTTATACTTGCTTCAGTCAAATGGCAATTTTAAAGTTATTTTCTTTTTTAGCTTCTAAACCATTTTAGCATAAATATTTGGTACAGAAAGTCGTTAATGTTTCTTTTTTTCTGACTGCTTTGTGTCTTTTTTTCTATTGTCTATTCTGCTCGAAAGGATATTGTTGTAACACTTGGAAACATTTTGAAATTATTGTTATATCTTTTCTGGCCGTGTTAGCATTATCTGAGCACCACAGCTAACCAATGCTCTGAAACAACATAAATCACAAAATGACACTGCTGAATGGACAAAGAAACTGAGCATACCTGTAGAATTGAGGCAAACTTTCTTAGATCGTTTCTACTTGGAGATCAATATTGTTTTATTTGAAATTCAACATGATTAATTTGAGGGAGAAGAAGCTGCAGATGCTTATCTGGTGGTCTGCAATGAATCAGATGAGAAGTCACTGGAAATGAAGAAAACTTTCAGCTCTGACAAACAGATAATACACCACCATTGGCTTCCAGAACGTCATAAATTAAAATTAGAACTGTCAGGGAGTAGCGAGATTTCTGATTGATAAGATATCATGACCCTTGCTGCATAAGCAAATGGAAGCATAATATATGCACTACATTGTAGAGTTAATACTCAATTGTCAAAAGCTAGGGCTATCAGGTCATCAAAAGGGCACTGTCTTACTTTCGAAGTCCCGTGTGGTAATGTGAGGCGATATATACATATTACCTCGTATGGTTACCAACTGCTTAACATCAGGACAGTTGCTGATCAATGCAGTCACGAAGTGAAAGAAAGAGTCACTCCTTGCTTTCCTAGCTAATGTGTGGTAGTCAGATACGATATTTATACTACACTGTAGAAGTTTCACTCGATTATTAAAGTTAAAATAATCTTGTGATTAAACAATTAGTGATTTAAGGACCTTTTAACTGTTAGTTTCTTAGCAAAGATTAGGTGAATTATGGGATATAAAACACTACCCAATATTTCAAGAAGAATACTTCAAAATCAAGCTAAGTGGTAAAACCTGGGTAGAGCATGACAATTGGTACTCTCTAGATTGTTCATTAGTCTTCATTAAAGATATGTTAGATGTATGATCTATGAAGGGGTAGTGCTTTCTGTGAGTGTATATTTGAACACAGGAATAACAGCACAATTTTCAACCTTGGTGAATAAACTTTCAACTTAAAGACATTGATTTGTTTGAATTTTGGCAATAATTAATTTTTTTGTAAAGTCTGAAATATAAACGAGTTGAGTTTCATAGTCTGTAGATGATACTATCATTTCCACCAAACTTAGCTTTCACCGGTAACTTGAATATTACCCCAAGTTGTTCAGATAGTAGCCAAAAGTAAGCTGTATAAATTACTAGAGTACATAACGAAGCATAATAGTAACATATGTATATAACAATAAATGTATGCAAAGAAATGCACCTGTGTGGACTACACACACCGTAGAAACATTGCATAAACTTCATTTGTGAGCATTTAAAAAACACATTAACACATATGAATCAATTACCCAAAATGCATGATAGTAAATAAGAAGAAAACAGGAAGAAGACAATGTTGACATGGAAACCACAGATTTAATTTCAACTTTATATAAAGAGCATGAATAATAATAACTTCAAATTATGATTGTGTATCAATAGCGATTTAACGAGTTTAATGTTGTTGTTTGTTGTTTTGAATTAAGCACAAAGATACAGAATGGGTTATCTGTGCTCTGCCCACCGCGGTTATCAAAACCCGGGTTTTAGCGTTGTAAGTCCGCAGACATACCGCTGAGTCACTGGGGAACACGAGTTTAATCATTTTAAATGTAATTACTTTACTTTCAACTACAGGAAAATATGCTTTTACATTTTGGTTACGTTATACCAGACATAATAATTTCCCTTTATTTACTTTCAAATTCCACGGTTCTACAAAGAAGGCAGTATAACAGAAACATAATTATTTATTTTTGTCATCGAACCACATTTTGAAAATAGATTATAATTGGTAATGCAATACATAATAGAAGTTGAAATAAATAAATAATATTGTATTAGTAATATTTACTGTAACTTTGATTTGTTAAGATAAAATTATTAATGACTACACTTCACTAACATAATCTATTTAACACCAATTACTGCGTTGTCCATGTAATTAGTAATTTAAATAGCGTCTAGCCCTCTACTATATTTGTTCTATTCCAAATGCTCTACTGAACCTGGGTATTAGGTGAAAGGCCTCTTCGGTACTGGCTTTGACATTTATAACAAGGCTGACATTTTATTAAATGTTTTCTGTTGTCATACATAAGTTATACGTTTTATGTTTGGATAAAGTTATTCCTAATAGTTTTACTGGCCCTAGAGGGCAGCAAAGCATCAGTAGTGCACTTCACCTAGTTGTTTTTTCTAGGGAAAATAAACACAATGGTGTATCTACATCCTGCCTGCCAATGGGAATCATCGTTGTAATAATCGTAACACTGACTCACCAGAGGATCTCTAACTATCTTAGGACCACTAATTTAAGTTGTAAAATCGAAACTAGATAGGGAAGTGGTTGTTATTACCAATGGATAACGAGAAAAAGTTTATTTTAGGGTTAAAGAGCTTTAGTTATAATCGATCCTAACTCAACTTAATTTGATATTTTGTCAGTCAGAGGCTAAGAACTAGTCTGATCATGTCACATGAATACATGTTCCAGTAACACCAAAGCATTTGATGTTTTGAAAAAGGTTTTAAAAATCCATTTGTTGCGTTAGTAGTATTATTTGTCTGAAATGGAGTTAAGGATGGTTCGAATACCCCTCACACCAATCATGCTCCCCTTTCAGCTGTGGGGGCATTATATTGTGACGCTCAATCCTGTTATTCATTTGTAAAAGAGTAGCTCACGAGTTACAGGTGGGTAGTGTTGACTAGTTGTCTTCCCTCTCGTATATCACTTCAAAATTAGAGCTGCCTAGAACAGATAAACGCCGAGTAGCTTTACGCAAATTCAACGAAGATAAACAAAGCAAAGCCAAGAGTGGCAAGAGACAGTTGTTACAGTTATGGAAGAATAAAGCGTTGTATTCGAAATGTTTTTTTTCCTCTATCAAAAATAAATAAATATATAATTAGTGTATGAGTTTTGTTCAAGTTGCATAAGAAGCTATGAGAATTTAAATACGACAGGAAGTTACAAATAATCAGTTGATTTTCCCACCTAAAACTGGAAACTTAATTTTGTTTATTGTTAATCACAAAACTACACAGTGAGTTGTCTCGGGTATCTAAACCCCACTTTTATTGTTTTAAATTTTCAGGCTTACCATTGAGCCATCATGGGGAAAGAAAGCTGTAAAACTAATACTTCTATTTATTGTATTTCGTACGACGTATTACAATCTTAAATAGTAACAAACAAGTGCCATTCACTATAAATTCTAAAGTTTTTCGAACATAATTAAATAGAGTGGAACATTGAAACGTTATGTTAATTAATTAATATAAACATTGTACTTTGATACTGTTATTTCAGTTGCACAAAGAAACATGATTTTTACGATCACTGCTGTACTATAATGTGGTTTGCTTTATACAGTTTTTTTATTTATTCATCGTCACGAAATAGCCAAACACACAAATATATTTTTATATTTAAAATAAAACATCGTAATAATGAAATAGTCAATTCTTCTGTTGTTGTTTTAACAACCGGTCTGCGTGTCAGGAAATCATTTTTTAGTCAGATTATTTCCAAATAAAGCTTTTAAGTGTTCTGTTTTTTAAAGTTTTGAGGTCCCTTGCAATATCTGGAATTGGAACGTTTCACCGTCGTAACCACATTTGCGTTATTATAGTTTTCAGGTTAAGAGGAAGTGAAACTCATAACCCTGTCTACATCCTAACATAAAACACGATAAATGCCGCATATGCCACACAACACAAGATCTAGTCACGTAGTAATGGATGTGAGGAATCTGGTTCGACTGGTGACGTTCCGTTTGCTAGAAGAACACTGATGGCTTAGCAAGAAAAGGATCTGCAGATCTCTTCACTATTTAAATATGCACTCCAAAAGAACGAACTGGAGAAAGTTCCAAATGATTAATTTTTCAGAAATGGTGTGCTTATGAGAAAATTGAGGCCACCAAATATAGGGCTTCAGAGGAATGGGCTGGAACTTATCAAATAAATGTTCCAAAACCATATCGTTCTGAAATACTGAAAGTTGCCATGAACTTCCCATCGGAAGTTATTTTGGAGTCAACAACACGTGTGACAAAATTATGAGACATTTCTTTTGGTAAAAAATTTTCTAAGTTGTTTCCCAGTTTTGTAGAACTTGTCATACATGTCAATTGGCTAGAAAATATTTGTTACGTCTTTAAAAACTATCCCAGGTTTCGAAGAACACTTCATTCATTTGATTATAAATTATGTTAAGCCAAAAAGATATCAGTCTTAACCTTCAATTCGCTTGTCTCACATAAGACTTATGTAGACGGTTTATCCTCACCACAATGTAGGTCCTACTTCTTCAGTCAGTCACCTCTATAACCTATGATACATTTTATAATCCTAAAGTCACATCAGGCTATCTCCTGTGTTCACCGAAGAACACCCCAATCCCTGATTTGAGCGTTGTTAATCTGAAAACTTACCACTGTCCCAAAGAGGGACACTTCTTTAAGGAAAAAGATGTAACGGATTTACCGTTACTCGTTTATTTTAATGTGTATGCTTGTTTCAATATAGGTTTCTTTTTGCCTGCGATGTGTATTGTTGACTGGTTATTGCGCAAGTCCCACCTGTTCTCTAAATTTGTAGAAGTTTCTTGAGAGTAAGAATCAACAATATTTGTTTCACGAAACTAGCGTGATTCGTATAAAAGCAGCAAACCGTGAATCAGTGATGGAAGAATATTACTATTAGTGAGCTACAATCAGTGTGATATAGGTCTCGGAAGCTATAATTGTTATTAACATTTATTAATCGGAACTTGACAGAATTGGACCAAGAACATTTATAGATTTCAAACGTTATAAACTGTTCAACATCAGTGAATTAACTTCGGACGTTAGTAGTTCTACAAGAACATTAAATGTTGTCGCCAAAAAAGGTGTACAGGTGAATCAACAAATAATTAATTTGCTCTAGGTGAACGTCGATAAAAGATTCATTTCCAGACCAGATATAAGACTCTCTATTATTTGTAAGTTTATTTAAATTGTATTTAAATCACCATTTGCAAAAACTATCAGTAATAAGTGTTATTATAAAATGAATTATTTTTGGTTTTTATATTAAAATATATTTGTGTTAAAAAAAGAAAATTGTGTGTATCAACCTTATTGGCAAATATCATAAATTTGATACATATTAACATTTAATTAACTGCTAAATTAAAATTAAAATTTCCAGTTATTTGAAATAGTAATACGCAACGTACGTAACGTAATAAATCGAAGACTCGTTCAAAATAAATTGTAGTACGTAGTAACATCAACACACTATTATTTGATCTGTGATTCTTATATAATAATTTTGGAAAAACTGCTCATTCATTTGCCTAAAAAACATTGTAATCCAGGAAGAAGATTTTCAAAACTCGATTGTTTGCAAAATGAAATCTCTTTAGCATATTAATTCTGTTTTATTACAATCACCAAATGAATCGCAAAAAAGACTCGTGCCAAATATTAAGGGTGTGCAACAAGCCTTTATGAAATTATAATGGAAGTCCAATTCTACAAACTTCTAAAGTTCCTCAGAACATATGAGTTAGGGATGTATGTACATATACAAGATTATGTAGCTTTTAAACATTTAATGCTTTATTAAAACGTGTGAGGTATGTTACGTGTTAATTACAAAACAACTTTAGTTACAGTTGGCTTTCACGTAATGATGCGGAGTCACAGCCTCAATAATTTGTTTGTAAAAGGTAATTCAAATGTAAGTGGTAAGTTCACCAACATATAAAGCTAAAATTCTAGGTTCAATTCACGTGGTGTGCGGAGCTTATATCGCCTATTATGTAATTTTGCGCTAAGATGGACGAAATATTTGTCAAAGAGTTAATATTTATGTTTCTCATGCGTTGATTGCTTTTGAGTTGATTGGAAATGTCATCATATTTTATCCTTACGTAACTAGTAAATAAATGTTTTTATTTAGGCATACTCTTGTAAATTCTTCTAATTGTTAGTGCAAGGGTTCTGCAATTAGCTGGTGATATTTCTGTAAGTGAAGTATCTTAAGAATAACCAGTAAGACAAAAAAAGTTAGACCTATCAAAAACTGGAGTCTCTCAGGATTAGGTTTAGATTTCCCAAAGAGTTGTTATAATTAAGTCACAACGAGAAGGACAAGACGCAAATTTGTACACAGAATAAATGTTTAGTGATAATCTTAATAACTGAAAATACAAATAAAACATATTCTGTAATATGATGTATTAAACATTAAACTACAGAGCAAGTGATCTTGTATGTATATGTGTTGCTGTGTGTCTAACTGGAGTTGCAGATATCAATAAAATGGCAAAAACCTTTCGTCAGTGTGTTTAGCTCCCCCTCGTGAGTTAAACTAAGTGAGATAAAGGCAAAAGAAAATGTTAAATGAAAAGTCAAATGCCACATTATTTTAATCCATATTAATACAGGCCTGGCATGGCCAGGTGGTTAGGGCGCTCGACTCGCACGCTGGAGGTTGCGGGTTCGAATCTCCGTCATACCAAACATACTCTCCCTTTCAGCCATGGAGGCGATTGAATGTGACATTCAATCCCACTATTTGTTAGTGAAAGAGTAGCCCAGTGGGTGGTGATGACTAGCTGCCTTACCTCCAGCTTTACATTGTTAAATTGGAGAAAGCTAACACAGAATAAAACCCCAACAAAATCTCTCGTGTAGAACTGCGCTGAAGTAAAAAAATTAAACAAACTACATAAATACTCCAACTTGTATATTTCTCAAGTCAGCATCTATGAAACGTTAATCACTAGAAACCTAAAGTAATGGAGTGGTACCACTCACTATATCTGTTCACTCTTAATGTGAACAAATGCCACTTTTTATTTATATATAATATAAATATAAGTTTCAGATAGCTTGACCCGTTCAGAAATAAGAACAGTAATAACCGTATTGCCCCAGTACTACATAAGCCAAATACAGAAAGATGGTAAATTTATATCAGTCCTCTTACTTAGACAAAGGTTACATGAAACATTATTATTTCTTGAACCAACTTCTACGTCATAGCTCTTGAAGTGCAGTCATATATTTATTTCAAGATGTTTGTACACATTGGTATATGTGTGTTAAAAGTTCATCTCCCTTAAATGTGTGTGATGTTAACAATCATCTGAAATCTCAATAACAGATTTATAGGCCGCCCAGTTGAGCGAAGGCTACCTTTACGTAAATGAATAGAGATATTTGTCGCACTTGTGTGTGCGTGTTTTCTTACATCAAAGCCATAAGCATATAGGGCTATCTTTTGAGTCTACCGATGGGTTTGTTTGGAAATTTCGCACAAAGCTACTCGAGGGCTATCTGTGCTAGCCGTCCCTAATTTAGCAGTGTAAGACTAGAGGGAAGGCAGCTAGCCATCACCACCCACCGCCAACTCTTGGGCTACTCTTTACCAACGAATAGTGGGATTGACCGTCACATTATACACCCCCACGGCTGGGAGGGCGAGCATGTTTAGCGCGACGCGGGCGCGAACCCGCGACCGTTGGATTACGAGTCGCACACCTTACGCGCTAGGCCATGCCGGGCCCTACCGATGGGAATCGAACCACTGATTTTAGAGTTGCAAATCCGTAGTCTTACCGCTGTACCAGCTGTGCACGAGTACTTGATTTGCATTCTTAAGACGGCTGGTACGGCTATTAAAACTTTAATTACTATAAAGTACAGAACAATGTTTCGACATTTTAGGTCGAAATCAGGTTAACAAATACTACAATGAAGTTTTTTTATATATCCTCCCTCTCCATTGGTATTGAAGCTCTTAAAAGTGACCTAAAAAACTAAATAAAACACTTCTTTCCTTTTTGATCACTTTTTTGTTTACAGTGGATTATTTTTTTGTTAAGCACAAAGCTACACAATGGGCTAGCTATTCTCTGCCCACCGTTAGTATTAAAACCTGATGTTTAGCATTCTAAGCCTTTAAATTTACCACCGAAACGCATGAGATGCCATTTTTGGTTTCTACAAATTACAACACATAGCTTTAGTGATCAGCTTTCTACTTTCCACCTTCAGAGAACTTGAATTATAGTAGTTGTTAAATGTCACCAGAAATATCCTGGAAAATAGAATAAAGTATATCCAAATCTTTCAGTGTAATTTCAATATATGTTAAACGAAAAATCCATTCTTGTTTATAGAATGATATAAGCTGCTGAGAATAGACATTGAAATTGGTTAAATAATACCAAATGGCTTTCTCGAAACTAATCCACACAGTATAAAAACTTAAATATTTTTCTATCTAACAAATTGAAGTAGTATAGAACAATAATCAAAAGTAATTAAAAACTATAAATCTTTAGTGGAAACAGTCACCAATAGGTGACAGGACTTACAAATATCAACATACTCTTAACTTTGAGATTTGAAACAAACACAAAGAGACACTGATCAGTCTGCAACTTCCTTTTTCTTACGTGTAAGCTACATGAATTGACAGTGCTCGAGATTATAAGGGCAATGACCAAATAGCGATTATTTTTTGTTTTGTTTCAGAAAAAAAATTATTCATATAAACGCGTTAAAAATACGATGCGTTTCGAAACAGAGGGCATATCACTCTCGTTTTTCGTAGTACAGTTGTTCTCATTTTAATAGATTGAACATAAAAGACAATCGTGAAAAGTGAAAGATATATTTCAGTAGCATTCGGGATAGTTTATGTTCTAGACAGTGTATAGGTATCAAGTTTGTATCGGTCGCTCAAGAAAAAAAAAAACATTGATAGCGTACAGCGTTGATAACATTTAAGAATGTGTTTATTTATTTAGTCTCAAAGCATCGGTTAAAGAATGCTGGTTTAAGCGTTTGCTTTTCTGTCTTTTATCACAGGCCTGTGGTTTTAAATAATTTTTAAACAAATATTTTTCAGAGCTATAACGCTAGACCAACTAATGGTAGATACTGAAGAAATATTAAAATCCCTTAGCGTTTAAGATGCCAAAAACATTGTTTGTAGCACATAGCTACACAATAGGCTATATGTGCTGTACCAACCATAAGTATAGAAACTCGGTTTTTAGCGGTCCCAACCCCAGTTACACTTCCTGATGAGTCAGTGGAGAACACACCTTTAACTATATCTTTCAGCGCCTATAGAAAAACATAATTATGACAGTGTATTTGTTTGTTATATAAGATATTTTGACCATATGTTCTTGTAAAACACAGAACAGTCTAGGACTAGAAACAAACTTCGTTTATTACCTATATACTCTCCTGCAAGAGCAAAAAAAGAAGCCATTGTTTTTCGTTTGTGTCAGTTTCTATGCCAAGAAAAACTGTGAGTATGTTTTACATAAATATTTTAAACCTTTACTGAAGATGTTTTTTCTCTTATAACAAAGTTGAGAGTTATTGTTTTTGTAGGCAGATCTTCTAATAGATTGATTCTCATTTCCGTCTGCAACACTAAGAAAACTAATTGTGAAGAAAGAGAAAGCTTCATAATGACACAGTTTGTGTTGACCCCATTTGTCAATCTATAAAATTTGAGTTTGTTTGTTATGAATTTTGCGCAACACTACACGAGGGCTATCTGCACGAGCTGTCTCTAATTTGCAGAGTAAGGCTAGAGGGAAGGCAGCTAGTTATTACCACCCACAGCCAACGCTTTAGATACTCTTCTGCTAAAAAATAGTGGGATTAACAGTCACATTACAAGGCCTCGACAGCTGAAAAGGTGAGCATGTTTGGTAAGATGAGGATTCGAACCCGCAAACAGCAGACTAGGAGTCGAGCACCGTAGCCAACTGGTCATGCCAGACTAATTTGAGGTTTAAATTATCCGTAAGCAAGGCACAGAGTTCTGATTTAAAATAGTTGTGACACTTTGATTAGGTTTTCTTTGTTTAATAGCCCTGAAATATCAAAAATAGCGTTGTAGAAAGGAGTGGCTCAGGTGTCAAGATGACGTGATATTCAGTACTTTTTTAAAACATAATGTTCTTTATTTTGATCTTTCTAGCAACACGTCCTAAATTTCATACCGTTCCTGGTATTTCTTCAAGTCTTTGATAAACTCAGCTTTACAAAATCCAGACTCATTCCAACTGACTTAGTACATTATCTTTTGTTAAAAACATCAGATTAAAAACCCAGCGATACATTAAAAATAAATTCACAGTTTAGACGTCAAGGATTTGCATTTCATGAAATTTTGCTTAAAATAACTGATTCAATAAAAAACGGAATAATTGATTGAAATAAGCCAGTAAATAAGTATTGTATTTTGATAAAAGATAAAAACAATTTTTACTTTAAACTGTAAAGCATATAATCTACTTTGATTAGTCATTGTTTATGTGTGCCTTTTTATTTCTCAAGAACTTAGTTGATTTAATGTGCGTGTATGTATTTTCTTATAGTAAGGCCACATCAGGTTATCTGCTAAGTCTACCGAGGGTAATCGAAACCCTGATTTTAGTGTTGTAATTCCGTAGAGTTACCGCTGTACCAGCGGGGGACTTCAGTTGATTTATTCATAATAGAACGAGCTAACAGTTTGCTTCCATCAATTTCAAACACGAATGCCACATAAACACGATAATTTTAGTTATAGTTTTCTAAAACGAACAAAAATATTCATGGGGGAATGATTGGATAAAAACAATATAGTTTCTCTTTAATTTCTCTTTGAAGGCTAAGCAGTGACCCCGAGGGTTCACAACACTGAAAGTTGGGTTACGATACCCGCGAAGGTAGAGTACAGATAGCTCATGGTATAGTTTTTCTTCGCTTAGCAATTAATAAATTTCTGTAATTTTTTTAAAACATTAAATGAAAAATGATTGAAAATTTGAATATATTTTAATTATTTAAATGTTGAGTTATGTTTTAAAAAATACCCGTTATTCTTTTCTTTTTGTAAAGAGTTATTCTCGTCAACAGTGTATTTACATACATATAACTTATTATATGTTATACATAAAAAAAGAGTTGTAGACTTAGTACTAAGGCACTAGATAGCCAAATTAAATTATTACATGGTTCAGACATTGTTAACTAGCCAAAATAATTTCATTTGGCTATCTAGCATCTTAATAGGGCCTGGCATGGCCTAGCGCGTTAAGGCGTGCGCTTCGTAATCTGAGGGTCGCGGGTTCGCGCCCGAGTCGCGCCAAACATGCTCGCCCTTTCAGCCGTGGGGGTGTTATAATGTGACGGTCAATCCCACAATCGTTGGTAAAAGAGTAGCCCAAGAGTTGGCTGTGGGTGGTGATGACTAACTGCCTCCCCTCTATTTTTACTCTACAAATTAGGGACGGCTAGCTCAAATAGCCCTCGAGTAGCTTTGCGCGAAATTCAAAAACAAACAAAAAAACAATTGTTAGTAAAGTTAGGGGGAACTCCAAAGAGTAACAATAATATTTTTCTTGTTTATAATTAATGTGTGACATGTGACACAGAATTATTTTTATTTTAACCTATTTCACATATCCTGTTTAATGTCTAACGTCGCACCAACATTCCTTAATGAAAACAGTATAAAACAGAATAAAAGTTGTTAAATTCGTAAACCTACGAAATAATAAGAAATTGCGTCTGGGTCATTATATCTGAAGAGAAAACAAAACAAATCTTCTTCGCAGTGTTGAGAACAAAACGTAGTACCAGTCTTTCACGAGGTGCTGGTTGTCTCACTAAAAATGATTGGTGTTTTTCAAACTATTTTCTCAAATATGACAAAAGTTCACTAACGAGTTTACATTATTTTTCACATTATTTCCTCAAAATTATTTCACTGGCCAAACTATTTCATACATGATTTTGAGTCAGTTTTTAAAGATTTTCAACCAAAACCTTTAGGAAAATGTTTTCTTGAGTCTAATGTAGCAGTGAAAAAAAACTATTTTAACCATCAAAATCACCGACTTCGTATTATATAATTCAGTACCTGTGTGATCCACGTATCGCCTTATGTGAAGTAAATTTACGAGTTTACTGTTACAACATTAGTTTTAAGAACTGACTATAAACAAGTAGATGAAACCACTTATTTTCTATGAAAAATGCACAGAGCATCCCGGTAGTAACTGAATGTATCAACTGATATATCAATGTTATTTATTTACAGTTTTTGTGTGACTCATAGGTTATTAGAGAACCTATAGCCAATAAAGTTATGGACCTACAAGTAATTTGGTGCTTATATGCTTCAGAAAACCCTTTGTCAAAAACCGATGGACTCTCGGACTCCGTCGATAATTCCAGGGTTTAAAAAGTTTGAGGAACATTGTTGACTCGAGACAGTTAAAGTTTATAGATTCAGTTATATTTAAGCAATGAACGTACCTTACACTATGCTTCTTCCTCCTTAAATTTTTTGAGAAAAACACGCACTTTTACCCTATAACGTCTAAATATGACGTGAAACAGTTTATTAAATAATATTATAGTTCACGAACTTTATATGATACGGTCTGTGAATTGTTTTGTTTTTTTAATTTCTCGCAAAGCTACTCGAGGGCTATCTGCTGTAGCTGTCTCTAGTTTAGCAGTGTAAGACTAGAGGGAAAGCAGCTAGTCATCATCACCCACCGCCAAATCTTGGGCTACTCTTTTACCACCGAAAAGTGGGATTGGCATTAACATCATAACGCCCCCACGGCTGTAAGAGCGAGCATTTTTGGTCCGACCGGGATTCGAACCTGCGACTCTCAGATTACGAGTCGAAGGCCTTAACTCACGTGGCAATGCCGGGACGACGATCTGAAAACCAACTTCGTTTTCACGTCATTTCTTGTAGAAGATAAAATTGTCAACTGTTCGGAGGCCTGGCATGGCCAAGCGCGTAAGGCGTGCGACTCGTAATCCGAGGGTCGCGGGTTCGCGCCCGCGTCGCGCTAAACATGCTCGCCCTCCCAGCCGTGGGGGTGTATAATGTGACGGTCAATCCCACTATTCGTTGGTAAAAGAGTAGCCCAAGAGTTGGCGGTGGGTGGTGATGACTAGCTGCCTTCCCTCTAGTCTTACACTGCTAAATTAGGGACGGCTAGCACAGATAGCCCTCGAGTAGCTTTGTGCGAAATTACAAAACAAACAACAAACAAACAAACAACTGTTCGGAGAAAACACGAGGATCGAACCAGAACATGTAAATAGCACAGATATTTCCAGATATTGACTGTGAGTTGACTACAGCTTTAATTTCAGCTTTCATGAACTTTAAATAAGTATCAATTTTTTAATCTCTATATCAGTGTGCTAGGTGGAAGTTATTAAACCATTTCCATCTCCTATACACAAAAGAACTTTAATTTTTAATGCGAAAAAAGTGTTCTGAAGCACATGCGTGCAAGTTGAAGTTATAATAAAGTTTAACATTTCCTGGAAGTGTTTTCTTTAAGAAAACTCTACGATCACGTTATACAGATTTGATTAACACAACCCACAGGATAACATAATATAGCAAGGACAAAGTAGCAATTATTTCCCATTATTACAAGGATATTGTCAGGTGTGACCTAGAAATTGCAGAGTCAGGGAAAGGGCTGACGACATCAAACACGGAAAATTTAAAAAACAGTTATAAAAGGGATATTGTACTAACTACACACAGGAATACCCAAATAAATACAACAAATCTTTCCACATACAAGCTGTCAGATACTCTCACCTGCTAGCGTGATTCAAATAACCTAAACTAATGTACTGTTGGTCAGAATTCGTCTAACATTGCACGAGCTCGGATAAATACAAACAACTAAACTCATACAAACGGTTAGATAATCCAACGCCTGTGTAATTTTCCGTGTCCTATTAAATGTTATCGTTAGCCGGTAGATAAAAAAACAACAACCGCACTTAAGAGTTTTTGGTTCACAAATTCTTTGTTTCTACACAGTAAATCTGGTATTGCACATGTCAGACAATTAGGTCAATAGCTGTGCAGCTATGCATTGTTCAAGTGCTTTGAATATATATTTGAAATTGCATTTATTTTTACCTTTCACTCATGTGTGTGTGTGAACGGTATAACTCAAAGGGTTTTCATTTGACTTTGATAAAAATTTCGTATAGGGGTTTATTGTCTTCCAAGGATTCATTGATAAAGTTTTGAAGATTGTAGCACAAGAGCCAAAATCACACTGACGGTAAATCATTTTCGTTAGGATTTTTACAAACTGTCAAAAGTCGAAAACATATTGAGATAGAAAGAGCATCTTGGCACCTATATTTACATTATCGAAGGTGAAGAATTTTGGGGTTATATTTTAATTTGGTTGCTTTAACAGTCGAAAACTACAGGGCAGAGGTTGCACTGTATGAATGTTTTTCTATTTTTTGTTTTAAAATGATAACAAAAAACTCAGTATACACTTTCACGCATCTATTAACGTGCTACAGGTCTCGTGATTATTAGACGGAAAGTTCATATAAATGTTTATTATTCATATTACATATTATTGAGTCAGTCCTAATTTCAATAAAGTAATTATGGAATCCACTTTTTTAAATAAGAAAATAAAAATATTGACATAAGTTTAATTTGTTTATTAAAAACACGCGATTTAACGGTTGTTCATAACAAATCTTGAAAAATATTCTATGCATAATATATAATTACAAGATCTTAAAGGGGAAATCGATAAATTTCCTAAAAAAGGATGTGTAGGGAAAACTACAAAGGTCTAAATGGTCTTTCTCTGTCCATGTTTTATTGTACTTTACATGCCATCTGTAGGGACAGTTTTAAGCACCAAACGGTCCCATGGTGTCCATTGTTATGCCACTTATATTTAATTAAGGACGTCCTTCAAAAACCAAATGATCCATTATTGTCTGTGTGCTAGATACCGTTATGTGTCATACGTAGGAACGGCCTTAAAGAACAAAATGATCCTTTGCTTTGTGTATGTTATGTTATTTATATTTCATGCGCAGGGACACCCGGTTTTTAAAGTTGTAATTCCGCAGACATGCCGCTGTACCACTTGGAATGAAGAAAAAAACCGTACAGTTGGCTATCCAGTCACATTACAGAATCCCTTTTCAGAGTTGCTATGAAGTTGAATGGAAGTAAAAGAAAAATAAATGATTAAAAATGTTTAGGCCCAAACACCGTGGGATGTACTCATCATTTCTATACGAAAAACAAGCAAAAGAGTAAGAAAGAGGGAGTCTGTACAAATACATGTATCAATACAGATATAAGACTACTTACCAAAGCTGTTAAACAAGGACAACATCGTTTCCACTGTTATTGACGTATTTCATAAAATGAATGAAACTATAGTATTTAGAAAATGAGGCTTAAACTTACACTCAAACTACATTTTCTACACCCATTGGGATCAGGCGTTGCATCAGACCTAACTTACAAATTACTTTGCAGCAAGAATATTTTTTCTATTGGACAAGACATTATTGACATCTGTGGTATACTGAATGTCGATAATGGCATGTTATTTCCAACAAAAGCCAGAAAAAACACAACAAAGCGTTTCCAAAGTTTAACACGTTTAAGTTAAACTTCATTGCATTCCCCGATTGGCGAGTGCAAATTTACGTACTTACAATGCTTAAATAATGTGTCGAAACGTGTTTAATACAATATAAATGTATAGAGCTTCTTCATTTGTCTCAAAAATTTACAAAAAAACAACAACACATTCCAACCAGTCAGAGGTATACTGTATATAATAAATATTATTAACTAATGTTAAAACGAAAGATGAAATGCGCTAAACATGGACTTCTTTGTTAGTGCAATTTAAGTTAAATGTCTTATGGTATACTTTCTACGCAGAGGTATCATAAAACGGAACTTCGTTACATATATAAAGAGAAACAGTTTTGTTTTTGTTTTGTTTATATATTAGCACAAAGCTACACAGTACGAAACCTAGTTTCTAACGCTTGAACTCCATAGACATGCTTCTGTGCTACTGAGGGGAGCATATATGTAGAAATATATCAAACTTTATTTCTGGCACATTAACCATTTATTTTGTCAATGTGCAATAGCTCACTTTCTGGTTTATATTAAACAAAAAAGCAAAATTATGTAAATATAAATATTTTGTACAAAGGTAGTAAATTAGTGGCGACATGCAATCAGCAGACTTTAAATTCAAAAGAATATATAATATTTTGCCTGAAGTGCCTTAGCGCGTGTGCTTGTGGCTTACTATAAAACCGTAAAACATGTTAAAAGTTACACAGATTGTTGTATCACAAAGCATGATAAAACATAACTTTGGATAAGAGTAGCATACGAAAGAAACGCAAAAATAAAGTTCCCTGATAAATTGTTGTCAAATTTATAAAACTAGATGCCAAGACGTTTTTGTTTCTATTTTAATAAACGTTGAAAGAATACGAGTCTGCTGTCGTAAATTGTGGCCTGGCCTACTTTTCAATTTCCACTAATTTTCTTTTGAAAGGATTCACGTGCGGAAATAGTAGGAAGGATGAAAATCCAGTCATTTGTTCGTGTCGTAGTCTGTACAAATGAAGTAACAAGATCCCCAACGAAAATAAATAGTTCAGCTAATTAAGATAAACAACTTAACAAACCAGTTAATTAAGCAGCTACATTTGTTGCCTGAGGGATTATTGAATCTTCAAAGAAGAAAGTTTCTCTGTATAGCTTACAAGAACTGGTGAGTCAAAATAGAATATCATTCATTAAGCACTATAAACTCAGTTGGGAGTGGCTTCATTAGTCTGATCGTTCTGTTTAGTTTTTTGAATAATATTCCTTCTACTAGTTGTATTGGTTGGATGTCGTGTCTAGATTAACCTTGGATGAAACTTGTACTGTTACGAAATAATTTTTCATTTTTTACAAAAATGATCAGACTTATTAGTTTCTTAACCAAATATTTAATACCTTTATTCCAAAATAAAACAATTTCATTTTTTCTTGCTGTCAAATATTAACTTCGATTAACTGGTTACTCTTAAGGCACATTATGACTGAAAATACACCTTGGAATCTCAGCTGTTACTATGGG
Source organism: Tachypleus tridentatus (assembly GCF_004210375.1). Classification (NCBI taxonomy): domain Eukaryota; kingdom Metazoa; phylum Arthropoda; class Merostomata; order Xiphosura; family Limulidae; genus Tachypleus; species Tachypleus tridentatus. The sequence goes on from NC_134831.1 coordinate 79,177,163, forward strand.
CGTACGTAGAAATTTTTCTAGGGTGGGAAAAAGTTGTGTGAAACTGGAAATTGAATAAGCAATCCATATATATTTGACCGAAGGTGGGGTGGACAAGTGCTCCCTCAAGCCCCAGCCTGTTAAATTACATGTTTGTTGTAAACTCTTCAATAACTATCACATAAAACTATGTGTCTGCTTCAAAATTGCGTCTTGAATACACGTTTCACTTGAACATCAGCTGACATATCCTCTCCGTGGGCCTTCATACAGATATGTGTGTTCCGATTCAGAATTTCGTTATTAAGTACGTTTCGATTCACTTAATTATTATTTATATCACTAATTATTCATATCATGGATTGAGAAAGTTCATGCTCGTCATAGGCAGATATTTAAGTCGACTTTCACTCGGTACACGCTTTGGAGTAGATTTAAATAATTTTTTTTTATTTTGATCCAAAATTGGGTTGTTTGTTTTTTTAATTTCGCGCAAAGCTACTCGAGAGCTATATGCGCTAGCCGTCCCTAATTTAGCAGTGTAAAACCACCCTCCGCCAACTCTTGGGCTACTATTTTACCAACGAATCGTGGGATTGACTGAACATTATAACGCCCCCACGGCTGAAAAGGCGAGTATGTTTGGTGTGACCGGGATGCGAACCCGCGACTCTCAGATTACGAGTCACACGCCTTAACCCACCTGACCATGCCGAGCCTCCAAAATCGGATTATCAAATGTGTGCTGATTTATTTCGCTATTAACGTTAATCATTCATAGATATTAGCAAGTTATTCATAACATACTGTAATAAAATTTTCAGTTTTATTTGATTTTATATATATTAGACAAAAATAATTTTCACAAGAAATTGAAACCTACGATTTACAGTGAGGATAAATAGTCTCTAACCCAGTAACTTATACAAAGCAATTTAATTAATCACTTTCACTCTATTGAATTTAATGTTCTAGTTAAAAAGTGCTTAACCCTACTTTAATTTGTTGCCTTATCTCCCTTTACAGGTAAATATATTTTACAAACATCATCGATTTAAACAAAATCATTTAGAATGCGGCAAATCAAAAAAGCAGATACGAACTATTTTTCGTTTTATATTTAGAATCACTAACCATTAATCAAAAGTCTCTTGAGGTAAAATAAAAGAACAAAATTAATAAACTTATATTATTTATTGGCTCAGAAGAGGAAATGTATATGTTGAGAGGCAGTAAAATTTACGGAAAACTGTATGTAATTTTTAACTTAGGTAAACAAACGGATTTTGTTAGACTGTGGGTGTTATAGTCTCTAGTGAAAGAAAAGCTTATATTACAACCCCCTAATCAACAACTGCTTATAAAACATATGAAAGTCCACCGAAAAATTAGACTAAACCAAGCACAAGCACAGCATACTACAAAGTCAGTCAGACTTTGAGCCTGAAAAAATAAAAATCCTGTCATTTATGGTACTTCAAGTTAATGTTGAGTATATTAGGCCTATCACTATATATAACTGTTATTGATAAAGAGAAGCGAATATCAATATATTTAAGTCTCTGGTGAGAAAATTAAGCCTATCACTATATTCATAACTTTTTGTTATTGATAAAGAGAAGCGAATATCAATATATTTAAGTCTCTGGTGAGAAAATTAGGCCTATCACTATATTCATAACTTTTTGTTATTGATAAAGAGAAGCGAATCCATGTTTAAACTTCCACGCAAATTTAACGTTTACCAAAATGATGCGACTCAACCAGATAATTTTCTCTTTCTTTTTTTTAATAAGATAATTAATACGAAAGTCGCAGCGTAACATATTTACTCTTGTATTTTAGTGCCTATGCTTGTTTCTGTATAGTTTTGTTTTGCATGTGATGTATGTTTTTGACTGCCTTGCGCAAGTCCCGCCTGTTCTCGAAATTTGTAGAAGGTTCTTAAGCGTGAGAATCAGCAGTTAGGTGTGTATGTAATACTAGTGATTGACACTATTGTTGCCAAGCATGACTGGTATATAAAAACCGAGTCGCCGAGAGACTACTAGGATTACTATTAATGGAAAGGGCCCTACGTAGCCAGGTGGTTAAGGCACTCGACTCGTAATCTGAGGGACGCGGGTCCGAATCCTCATCGCACCAAACATGCTCGCCCTTTCAGCCGTGGGGGCATTATAATGTGACGGTCAATCCCACTATTCGTTGGTAAAAGAGTAGCCCAAGAGTTGGCGGTGGGTGGTGATGACTAGCTGCCTTCCCTCTAGTCTTACACTGCTAAATTAGGGACGGCTAGCACAGATAGCCCTCGAGTAGCTTTGTGCGAAATTCCAAAACAAACAAACGAGATGTAATAACATCAACTCAGAATTAATTTGTTCGTCGTGGACCTGAATCACTGATAAAGAATTTAGTTCTAGACCGGATATAAAAATCACTATTTTCTGTACATTTGTAGAACTCTTCTATATAAACCATCATTTTATAATAACTATTACTAATAACCGTTATTATAAATTGTATTGTTTTCTTGAGTGTATATTAAAATACATTTTTGTTCAGAAAGAAAATTATGTGAATGAATTTTGTTGTCAAATATGACAGAATGTATTACATATTGATTTTAATTAACTTCTAAATTCAAATTTCCGGTTATTTGAAATAGTAGTACATAACGTACGTAATATAATAAATCGGAGACTCGTCCGAAAAACAATTAAAATACGAAGCAGCTGCTGTACATAACGCAGAACAAACCTGAGTAAGTTTCTGATAATGATAACAACAGATCTGAACTCATAACATTTGTTATATTTATTTTGAGGCCTGGGATGGCCAGGTGATTAAGGCGCTTGTAATATGAGGGTCGCGGTTTCGAATCTCCGTCACATCAAACATAATTGACCTTTCAGCCTTATGGGCGTTATAATGTTACAGTAAATTCCACTATTTGTTGGTAAAAGAGTAATCCAAGAGTTGGTGGTGGGTGGTGATGACTAGCTGCCATTTTCTCTATCTAGTTTTATACTTCTAAATTAGGGACGGCTAGCGCAGATAGCCCTCGTGTAGATTGCGCGAAATTCAGAAACAAAGAAACATATTATTTTGAGTTACTTATTAGTCTTGGGATTTCATCACACTGAGTAGAGGCAAAATATCGTATTTTTAGGTTATTATAGAGAAAATTATTTTGCTTTGTTTTTATTCTGCCAACTCTGTTTTTATCTTTTGAAATAAATCTTTGTATTTCTTCAATCATGTGAGACTGTAAGAAAAACTGTAGGAATCTTTATACTTTAACTGCATATAGCTGCGTTTCTTGAATGTAAATAAATCAAAAAGGGAAAGAAATAACCTCATGGGCTGTTCATTTTAAGGAACATTATTTCTTTTTACCCCTTTATTATACCTTTATACTTTATACGAAGCCTCGAAGAGATACATTCGCCAATCTTTATTTATTGAGAATTGTTAGGTATGCTCAAGCACGCGCTTTATGGGATAAACATTGCAATGATAAAATCCAAAATGGCAAACTTGTCCCAACGAGTTCAGTTCGGAATAATGAGCAAAACAAACAAAAAAAACATTAGGTATATTTGTATTCTGTGAACTTTTAAGTAAATTATACAAAGTGACCTATTTTTTTTTTATGTTTTCAATCGCTGTTTTTCAAACTGGGATTTCCAACAAAAACAGGGATCTTGAGGCTGTTGTAGAGGGATTACGAGAGCGCAAAGCATATTGCAATAATAGATATTCTGGAGCAGAGGTTCTGAAACTTTTTAAAACTGCGGAGCTTTACATCAGAAAGAAAAAACATTCCGGAGCCTTAATAAAAAAAATACACTAAAAATAGAAACAATCGGTCACTTGTACCAGATAAAGTTTACTTCAAGCTATTTATATAAAGAATATAAATTTATTAAAAATATCAATATTTGAAGAAAAATTTTACTTCTACTTACTTGTTCAAAATTTTCTGTTTGCAAAATTTACATCAGTAAAATTACAGTGTACTTATTTATTTATTAATGGCTTGGATGGGCTTGCTTTTGTTCACAAAGTAGTTCAATATTTGGAGTTATGGCTGTTACCTGTAAGCGCAAGTCGTCTTAAACATTTAGCCTGTTTCTAAATTTACTTTTTGTAGCTGTATACAGTGACAATGTTTGCTCCCAAAAATATGTTGTTGAAAAACGCATCAAAAACTTCAGAGCTCTGTTGCTTATTTCAAGGAACTCCATGGCCATTTGAATCCAAAATTGTGTAATTTCTTCCTGCTGAAATTTTGTTTTTAGGATGTAATCAGTTGAAATTTCTATAAGCTGTTCTCTCTCTTTCAAAACAAATCGTTGGCATTTGCAGAGTGAACAAAATGATTCTGAATCTTCAGTAATTTTTCTAAATGTTTGTTTGTTTTGTTTTTGAATTTCGCGCAAAGCTACTTAAGGACTATCTGCGCTTTTCTAAATGAGGAGGGAAGTACTCCCCAGTAGATATACACAGATAAGATATGTGCTGCAAGACTGAAACTTTTGCATCTTCACTTAAGAAAATGTCATTCATAAGTAAAAAACCACTAAGATTTTCGAAGCAGTCGAGTTATTCCATAAGTATATATTCACCCCAAAGTTTTAACTTACGTTGAAACGATTCCATTTTATTCTGACCTCTGAAATACGCTACCCTGGTACCCTGCATTATAGCATTCACTTCGTTTAGATAGGCAAATACGTCCGAAAAGTAAGCCACTTTCTGTATTCAGCATTTGTCCCTTAATTTGTATTCAAGTTCAAACTGGCGTTCAGAGAAAAAGAAACCTATCTTCTCACGCAGTTCGTAAAACTGAGCAAGCACTTTTCCCTGAGAAAGCCATCGGACTTCAGTATGAAGCAGCAAATTTTTATGTAAACTTCCCATATCCTCACAGAATAAACTGAAGATCCTTGCATTGAGTTGTCTTGATTTTATAAAATAAACTATTTTTATGACATTATCTAATACTTCTTTTAAACCTTCTGACATTCGTTTCATTGCAAGTGTATGATGATGAAGATAGCAGTGGATGCTCTCGATGTCCGGGTTTTCTTTTTTATGCGTGCCATTGCGCCAAAAAAGTTTCCAGTCATAGGTGCAGCCTCATCAGTGCAAATACTTGAGCAAGGCTTCCATTTGATCTCATGTTCTTCCATAAATAAATCGATCATTTTAAATACTTCTTCGTCTGTTGTTTGAGTAGGCAAAGGTTTGCAAATTAGCATGTCTTCTTCAAAACTAGCTTCGTGAATATAGCGAACAAACACAAGCAACATCGCACAATCTGCGACATCTGTTGATACACCCATCTGAAGCGAAAAAGTTGGAGTCGCTTTTACTCGCCTTATTAATTCCGTTAGGCAATCTACTGACATATCCTTGATTTTTCGAGAAACCGAGTTGTCAAAAGGGGCACAGAGTTAATGTTTTAAAGAAATTTCTCATGGTTTTATCAAATCTTCTGCAATTGTATGAACTTCACCTGATTTTGCAATACGTTAACTAACACGATATGAAACAATAAGAGCATTTTGTTGTCCTGATGGACAAACGAACGAAATGTAGCTTTTCTTGCATTTAATTGCAAACATTTTCTTTTGAAATACTCGGAAGTTGGATTTTTTTAACTGGGAGTGTTTGGTTTCTAGATGCCATTTTAACTTTACTGGATGCAAACTACTGCTACTCAACACTGTTCCACATTCAACACACAACCCATTTGGTCCATCTTCAGTACCTGTCCATGTAAAATCATATTAAATGAAACTTTCATCATACTTTATTTTCTTTCTTGTTTCAGTACTTCTTGTATCATCCTGCGTTGAAGTGCTCGCACACGACGATAACGCCGATGAATTCGTATTAGACCTAGGAAGATTTTACTCGTATCAGATTTATTACTGATATTCAGTTACTTATCCATTATAAGGGTGACAACTAATTATTAATTTGTGTAAAAACGTATTCTTATATCTTTGGCACTTCTAAAGTACTTTCACGAAAATAAAATAGTTTCTTAATGAAAACTCGTTCAAGCACTTGAGTTTTATCATCACACAATGACATGCAGACCTGAGACTAGTGTTGCCATAACTAAGTCAAAAATAAAGATTTGTGGAAAAAAGACTAAGCTGCTAGAATAATATCTTTTTATAAAGGAAGAGGGCACCCTATTATTTTTACAATTTTGTTTTGTTTTTAACAAAATATTAAACCACATCTGATGTGCGTCTAAATCTCGAACGAAATGATACAAAATGAAATATTAAGTCATGTGGGAATATGACGTCACAGAGCTCATTGGTACTAAATTTGTCTAATTAAGTAAGCTACAACGAATCTAAACTAACCTAACAATTAGTGATGACGAGAGAACCCACTTATAGTGAAAAAAACATATAACCTAACAATTACCAGTTACAACTGTCATGAATATAATTATACTTATTATATATATATATTTTTGAAATTGAAACAATTGATATTGCATCTAATTGCATCACAATGTTTCAAATTTTGACAAGTTTCAGCGAGGATGTCATGTCTCATTTTGTTTCATTTCGTTCGAGATTTGGCCGCTAATCAAATTCTGGCTTTTAAAAGACAGTTGTCCATGGTTGAGTGTCGCGGGATCGAATCCCGGTCGCATCAAACATGCTCGCCCTTTCAGCCGTGGGGGCGTTATAATGTGACGATCAATCCCACTATTCGTTGGTAATAGAGTAGCCGAAGAGTTGGCGGTGGGCGGTGATAACTAGCTGCATTCTCTCTAGTCTTACACTGCTAAATTAGGGACGGCTAGCGCAGATAGCCCTCGTGTAGCTTTGCGCGAAATTAAAACAAAACAAAACAAACAAACTATCCATGGTTGACCGATGTTTCATACGAAAATTACCAGGCTATCTTGCATCTCCAATGACGCATGTGATCTTGAGATGGTGCCATAGCTACTAGGAACCAGTGGTGCCACTGTCGAAGTTAATTGAGATTATATTAACACTTTCAGCGCGAGAACTTCCCCTAAGATAAATAAAATTGTCTGGCGTTAGGCAAAATAAAATATTATGGGCTCAATATGCGATAAACGTGTTATATTAAAGATATATTTTTCTTTTTACTTTTTTGTACAGCGTATTCTGATTCAATTTTATAGTTTTAGGAAAAATTTTAACATTCTAAAATTTCCTCACGGAGCCCAAGGGCTCCGCAGAGCATAGTTTGGAAAACCATGTTCTACAGCATATACAGTAATTTGCTACAACTTTATGTGTGTGTGGAGGAGGCAACACGATCCGAAATAATTTCAACGGTGGGCCCAACAAAAACGATTGAGAACCCCTGCTTTAGGTAACTAAACATACGACATTCGAAATACTTTCATTAAGATTGATACTTTATGGTTATTCGATCAGTCAGCAATTAAGTATTACACACAGAGAAACTGTATACAACACTGATATGATAAGAACATTTTGTAAGGTGATTAACCATGATTATAATTAAGCATATTTGACATAAGACATTGAAATTAGGCCTATTATATTTTTAATACATAACACATTACCGAACAAACTTTCGTAACTGGTGTTATTTTGGCTACTGAATGTATCGTTATAAAACAAGTAAAACTATGTTGAATCTGTCTTAAAATTAACACCAAAAAAGAGAGAAAAATTGTTAAAACAATTCATCAATAATAATCGTGAAACCAACCATAATATACATTTAACTTTAAAACATAATACACTGTAATAAAATAAGCAGCAACAAGAGAGACGAAACGACCAAACTGATGTTCTAATCATGTATATTTTGATTCAACAAGAGCACGTGATGAGTTACTAGATACATTTTATGAATTGCAAAACTAACTATATACACTTCTGCTTATATATTATAATACTTGTTTATATTTCACGTTCATCGATATAACTGTGAAATAGTTTACAATATAACTCGATTTTTGTTTGAAAGAGTTATTTAATTATTAAAGGATTTTTTCTCATCAGTAAATCTATACTGTTTAATAATTTATTCGAACCATACAACGATTGGAGCGTATTCACTAACCTAATCTCCATTACACCAAACATGCTCGCCCTTTCAGTCGTGAGTTTGTTTTGTTTGTTTTGGAATTTCGCAAAAAGCTTCACGAGGGCTATCTGTGGTAGCCGTTCCTAATTTAGGAGTGTAAGACTAGAGGGAAGGCAACTAGTCATTATCACCCACCACAAACTTTTGGGCTACTCTTTTATACGCCCCCACGGCTGGAAGGGCGAGCATGTTTAGCGCGACGCGGGCGCGAACCCGCGGATTACGAGTCGCACGCCTTACGCGCTTGGCCATGCCAGGCCAATGGTTAAAGAAAGAGCTTTTGTCGTTGGAAATAATTATTTTTTATACTCTCGTTCACAGACTAAAGATGTATGAGATGATTAAAATTCATCAAAATATTTATAAACATCTCTTTCTTTATAGTTATGTTTTGATTCCTTATATCCATAGCTAAAAAATTGAAATAATTTTTTTCTGTTGTTTGTTCTAATAAATTTTATTAATCACCTTAACAAAAGCGCTTTTTTTTCACTTACTTCTTTTATTCACTTTTTAAGTGCTAATTTCGCCCATCCGAGTTCAAATAATGCTTTGTGTTTCTTTTCTATAACCCGCAATGATTATTTCATACGATTTAATATCTATAACTGTAATTTTATTACAATCTTTAATTTGACAGTCCTTTACGTTGTTTATATGCTTTTAAAAAAATCAGTGGAGCAGTTGTACGTGTCCAAGTGGCTGTATTATAAGTTACCTTACTAGATAAGCGTTTTACTTCATTTTCTCAACTTTATACATGTGTATTTTAAACTAAGTCACGAACGTTTTTACCTTTCCTGTTTGGTATTAAGAGTATTATTTATCTCTTCGCTAATTTTTCTATTCTACTAAATACAATTCGCGCTTTTTGGCTCTTTTCTGCTTTAGAATTTAAACTTTTCCCTTTTCACAACTTTATTTGCTTTCATTTTGTATTCCATCTTCAAATATTTTGCAATTCATTCATGCAATCTCCTATTCGGAGATGAACTACTCGACCAAAAATTGATGATACTCACATATGCCTAGAACAAAGAGTTTTGCTCATATGTGTAATTTATAATATACTTTTACTTTAAAAAAAGCCATTGTAAAGAGGTCATCAAGACCCTTATTCTACTTAAAATTGATTAACTAAGCCTTCCCAACACTGCCCATGAAACACTGAAGATGAAAAAACCACAGATAGCTTAATAAAAATCATTATTCTCATAACATTTATTTGCCAGTTAATCAAATAATGAGGGTTGTATCTCACGTCCCAGCTGATAAACAAATCTTGAATGTAAATAGTACACAAATATAGCGAGGGTCACTATTTACACCATCCTCAGACTAATGAATTGGTAGAGTATTTCTACAGAAATAAAAACTATCCCGATTACTGAAGAACGTAATTCCTACCTGTATCGTTTTCCTATTAATTTTTCAGCTTTACTTTTCTTTCAATTCTCTTTACAGTTTATTATTTTTGAGTTGCTAATTAATTTGTGCAATGCAACAAAATCGTAAAAGCAAGTTTAGAAAATTACAACTCATAAAACATTAGTGTCCTGTTAATAAAGAAGTTCGTGGGTTAAAGTATTTCAAAGTTTTATTGAATTTATTTTGCATTTTTACTCTTAGGAAAAGATAAGAATTATTCATTGCTCTGTTGTCTTGATATTATAAAGTACAAAGCTACACAACTGGCTCTCTGTGTTGTGTTTACCTCTGGTATCGAAATCCGGTTTTTAGTGTTATAAACATTCAAACTTACCTCTAAGTGACTGTGAGGAGGGGACATATCCATCGCAATAATTAGAGAAATTGAATTGATAAAGTCTGAAATATATATTAGTGAAATAATAGAAAAGTTGAAATAATATTGAACGTTTGCATAGTTTGTAACTGTCCAGCGTAAGCAAACTAGATCCTACAATGTTGTATCTCTTTACAAATTATAGAGAAACATCATGTAATCTGAATGTTTGATAAGAAAAACTCGTGGTTGGAATAAGCCCATAAGGTTCCCACACGTTTAAAGTCTATGCAAAACATCCGTGGATTACTGGTTGTCGTACCTGTACGATTGATTTGAGTATTTATGGTTTTTGTTGTTTCCTCAATAAAACTGTAATTAAGCTATAAGAGTAAAAGTTAAATTCCTTTATTCGATCAGACAACGCAATCAAATAATTGTCAATGGATGCTTCTGACTGCTGCTTTTTCGTCTATACACAAATATCCTTAATATAGCATTGATAAAAAATGTGAAGCAATAAGAAGAAAAAGGAAAAGACGTTAAAGAATATTTGTTTGGCTTCTACACAAGGTTTGTTTACTTAGAATAAAACACAAAGCTACACAGTGTTTTACCCGAATTCAAACCAAATCTTCAGACAAAAATGACCCCTAGTGTTACACTAGAAGACAGAGCACAGATAGTTCAATGTGCAGCTTTGCATTTATTTACAAACAAAGAGTACCATTGTTGTTGTTTTTTTTCTCAATAAGAAATATTTTAAGTATCATAGTTGATGAACAATAGTGGAATAAAATTAATACAGTTGAGCTAAAGAAGCTTCCAAGTAAAATGTAAATGTATCATGATAATATCAAGAGTGTTGGCTGATTCTCTCTCGATGAGCGGAATAGTATTTGGTCACTTCTTTGTTCGCATGAACTAAAGATATTGAATTATTATTATCCGACACCATGGTTCACCTTTTAAGAATTTGTGCTTGATATTTTGTGAATGTTTTTTTTTTTTTTTCACTTTTAATGTTAGCTTCATAAGCTCGAGATTCATTGGGATTCAAGTTAGTTATTTTCATCATTTTGCACGTGTACTATGTTGTAGCTTGTTCTTTTGCTTTATTACAAATCAATCTAAGGAAATAATTTAGAGGCAAAATTGGCCTTTTTCATTTGGTTAGCTCATTCTCAATTGTGTTGAGATTAGGAATACATTATCTTCGTTGATTTGTGTGTGTTTGTGCACAACGTTATGAAAAGGTGACGGGTGAGTAAATTAGTATTTTAAATTCGTTAATATCTTGTAGTTGTGAACATCTTTAAGATATAATAGAATCATATATTTTATGTATTATTTTTCTAAGTCTACATGTTGCCGCTGCATCATTTACACATGCGTTGTGAGTTATACTCAAGGTGCTTGAAGTCTGGGGGAGGTGCGAGATCATAATGTCATAGGAAGATGACAGGTAGAAGTGACTTCTCTGATTGGTGTTGTTAATTAATATGTACTAGTTCTTTATATATTTAAAATATAAGAATTATTTTGTTATTTATTATTTAAAAAACACAATTCTTATATTCTCTTGTGAGTTTATGGACAAAAACGAGTAATAATATTCGATATTATGTGACTTCGTAGTTTGACGGCACCGGCACTGGCACTACCGGTGATTATGTTTTAATACTAGTTTTGTTTTAGTTTGTCATTATCAGAAATACAACCAATAAGTTACTACCAATGCACCGAATCTTAAAGCTGAAATCTGTGCTTGTTGTATCGTTACATTTTACGTGTCATTGTCGAATTTTGAAATATGTATGATATATATTATAAATCTATATAAAGTTAGGATTTTAATTTTTATAAGTAAGTTTTATTTTAAAGTCTTGTGTCAATTCAGGTTATCATATACAATAAATAAAAAGGGCGTATGATGGTATGATTATGAAGTTTTTTTATAATTAGTCTAGTAATTACTAAATTAGTTTTATATTTTTACTACTAGTACTACCACTATTATTACTAAATTTGAGGGATAACATGGGTCCACTTGGCCTATCCAGTTGTAACATTCATCAAATCAATCTGTTTTATATTTAGTTCAGATTTATCAATTATTATTCAAGTCCTTTCTCAAACTTTCCTGATCCTCTTTGTGTCTACAGCTTCTGAAGGTAATTATTTCAAAGGCAGATTATGCTGTTTGAAAAAACAAGACTTGCCTATTTTATAGACAGCTTTAACTATAAAATATTAAGGCTGCTACTTCATATTCCATTATTCACAAGAAAAAAGAACAAAGTGATCCACCAGTAATACCTGTCTCCCTTATAGTTTTAAACACACAGTCAGATTATCTCAGATGCTTCTGTTTTTAAGAGAAAATAATTTTAAGAATTTTATCTTGTTTTCATATGATAATTCCTCTATCCCATGAATCGTCTCAGTATTAGCAGTGGTAATTATTTGAATGTTTTACGTTAATTCAGTGATATTCTTAAAATAATAAGAACAATCTTCCAAATGAGGCATAATCAGACATCTGTGCAAAAATACTTTAACATACTTTGAATTATATTCAATATTCCTCTAAAGACAACCAAAGATTCTATTTGTTTTCTCATTGGCAACAGCACACTGTCTTGAAAGCATAAGAGACTAACTGTTCATGCTGAAAATGAAACATTTTTGTTGAATGCACATGAGCATATGTTTCTAAAGATATGAATATCTTGTAAGATTTATGAACAAGTTTGAATTTTTTAACATGCAATTGAAACTTTTTGAAGAACATGTTCTAGGTTATCTTACTTGAAATTGTTTCAAAATTATTATCTTACTTGAAGTTGTAACATTAGACTTTTATTGATAGTACCAAATTTGGTTGTTTGGCAATGATAGAATTTCAATAATCATAAAATAGAGAAATTTTAATATTTAAGTTTTCTTTACATGAAATTGTGTTGTTTATGTAATGTAGGATATTTATTTTTAAGATAAAGTAAAAAAATATTAAAATGTAATGAAGTTTATAGCAACAAAATAAATTAGTTTTACCTAAAATGGATGGATGTACAAATACAGGAATGCCTTGCATATTAAGTATGTACACTTATTTAGCAATTTCTAAACTGTTAAATTTGCTATCATTCTATAAACTTTTATGTATGTAAATATTTTTAAAAATATGATAAATAAAAACTTATTATTAATTTAATTAGTTTGGGGCTGTCTCTTTATTTTATATTAAAACTTTTTAGTTATTATTAAAGCCCAAATAAATAAATTAGACAAACTAGTTTGAAGTCTGTGTTATGAATTATTACAAGCAAGTATGTTCTTAACCTTAGTGATGTACATTATTCTTTGCTATCTGGCTGAAACTAATATTGTACATTTGGAAAATTCATAGTAATTCTTATAAAAAGTTTAGTGGCAATAATTAAGTATAAAAGTTTTTATAGACTCATAATGATGTTTTATCTCTTGTACAAATGATGAAACCTTTCATTTTATTCATTCAGTCCTATACCTGTATACTTTCTCATTTTACTCCAGCTTGTCTGTTTCATATTGAGTTTATGTGTTAAGTAAAAGTAAGGACATTGTTGTTTACAGTTACTGTGTTCCTTTTCTTAAAGTAGAACTAAGATAAAAAGAACAACAACATTAAGTTCATGTAATATTCACCTTGATCTTTTGATTTGTTTTGCAGGATTTCCTGACAAAACCTGATTAAAGAAATTACCAGTTACTACAACAATGGATCAATGGCTTGTTTCATATTAGAGTTTATAAGCAGTAAAGTTTTCGTAGTTAAAATCAGATGTTGTCTTTGAAGCTTGTTGCTTGCAGATCTCTAAAACAGCCATGAAGATTTTCTAGAAATGTTTATTAACAAAGAATTAGATTTGGTTGCTGCAGACATTAATCTGGTATCACACTTTTTTGAAAGTTGATACTTAGATTTGACCTAGATCTGATAGGAATTGAGTATATTAATCATTCTCTGTGTACCTCTGTTGAAAACTGTTCTGGTTAGCTTGTGTACATTGAGAACACTAAATGTTTGTAAATATTAAAAGTGTGACTTGGCAGCAATAACCTTTTTTGTATACTCAAATGTGGAATGACTGATTGTCTTAAAGGTAAGCTACATTGAGTTTTGATGAATTTTAATAAAATCAGATAATATTTTGATATGATCATGTAACCTTTATGGATAATTACATGATATTTATATGTTGTTAGGTAATATTTTAAAATAATCTGAGAGTAACTGTACAATCATGTAGTCTCTAAGTTAAGTGTAGTTAGCTAATTTAATTATTTGAGTAGGTGAGCTTTGTATATGTTGATAAGAGCTCTTTTGATGTAGTGTAAACACACACACACACACACACACACATGTATTTATTTTTCCTAACTTGTAAATACTAAAGAAATATGAAAAATAATTACTTAATTCAAGGACTTTCAGTTGCTTCACAAATTCAGAATCTTCACAACTGTACAAGTGATGAACTTTGGTATTCTGTGAGAAACATTTGTTTTGTGGTCAGTTGGAGCTATTAAACATACTTAGTATGGACCTTGAGTAACTTGATCTTCAATTAGTTGATGCTTAAAGGTCCCGTAGAATTAGCATTATACACTTATCATAGCAGAGTAACTTGTCTGAAAATTATAGAAAAATACTGAAAATACACCTACACTTTGAAAGCCTAAGTGCAGACCTGTTCTCAGATTAGAGTTTCACATTTTTATTGTAAGAGCTATAATTGTGTGTAATCTCTTTCTGTGAAGAGGAAATGTGTGATTTATAATAGTATATTTTAAACCTGTTTTCTGTTATATGATATTTCTTTTTCTTATGCTGATATTTAGTTATCTATAAGTAAAATACTATGTATTTAATTTGAAGTAGGCACTTATATGTTGTGATAATAACAACAAAGTAACCTTATCAGAATCCTGCTACTTCACCATTCTCAAACATGTATGTCATATTCAATTTAAACCAGTTCTTCAGCTAAACACTTTCCAAGGTCTATAATTTTAAAATGTATAAAATCCTCCTTAACAAGAAGCTTGTACTTGCATGCAGTTTCCTAAATTTTTGCAGTCAATTAAAACATTAGCCTTATGACTGTTGGTTCTTTCCACTGAGGATAAGGTGAAGTGATTGTCTTTGTACTTGATGTTATTTAACACAGTTAATTGAATAGTTATTTTTAGTACCCTTTCAGTAAATGGGAGACCAAATATTTATTATAAAAGCATAGTTTATGAAAGATCTTATTTCTTGGATTTTTTTTTTTTTTTTTCAAACATAAATTATGAATTGCCCTGAAGAACAAACCTATCAAGTACTGAAAGAAACAGTTGAGCTCTATAAGTAAGTATGACTCAAACTGTAAAAAACAAACAAAAATAGTTTATTTATCCAAAACTCCTTGTTTTCAAGGTTAGGTATCTTATGATGAATATGCTTTAGTTGTTGGGAGTAAGGGCAGGAGAAACAATCCCCACCTCCCAATGAAAATTAGAAGAACCTGACAGTAAAGATCAGTTTAATTCTTTTATTTTGTATGTGCTGTAAAACTACAGTAGAGTCCAACACAAGGTTTCATTCGACAGTATATTTATGGGGACAGACGTGCCTACCTTCAATTACACCATTGTAAATGGTACATTTGGGATATGCTGTAAATCGTGATACAGTAGTTTGGTTTCTTACATTGGGAATAACTTTTCACAGTTATTTCATTACTAGACCTATACAGGCTTTCCAGTAAGAAGGAATTAATAACATCTACACCTTGCACCTCTTGCCAATGAAACCCTTCCCACAATAACAGAGCACTTCAGTTACATTGGGCAAGTAACTTGGCAGAGTTTGGTCAAAATGCTACAGAATGTAGATCATGCCTTGTTGGTATTAGGCTTACTAAAATAATATTTATACTAACGATGCATGTCTGCATGATTGCAATGTAATAATATGTTCAAAATTGTTAAAATACATTCTGTTGGAATAGCTTTTTATACTTACCACTAGGACTATTCAGTGACTGTATTTTAGTTGCTGTAAATAACTTTACCTCAAGGAAAGCATAAACTCAAAGGTTAGATCAATAATGTTTTATTTTTTTATTCTGAAGCATAAGTCATTTTTTAAAATGAGTTATTTTACTTTAGTATTTACTGGCTAGTAAAAGCTGTAATGTCTCTCTTATTCTATAGCAAAGAATATGAATTAAGAAATGGCAAAACTATGTTCTTTATTTGAATCAGTGAACACATTTATAATTTCATGTTGATTAGTTGTCAAAGAAGTAAATATATTTGTATGACAGCTGTATTAACCACATATTTACAGGACATATATAGAACCCTTTCTCAAACCTTCTGATTTAAGTTAAAACTTCTGTTTTCTTAATTTTTTTAGCATAAAAACATGTTCACACTTTTAAACATACTTACAAAATATTTTGTTTTTTCCTGTGCAACCTAAAAACAATACAACCATATTTCATTCATTTGGTAATTGTACATTCTATTATTGTCAAACAGTTTGAACGCATGCAGTCAACTATGCATCAACTTGAAACTTATCTTAAAAGGATGTGAAGCAATGAAAAGTAAATTATTCATTATCGGTGGCTGTATGTTGCAAAACTGGAGATTTTTTCTCAGTTATCTGTTTAAATTGCTGTTAATCTGAAGTTTCATGATTCATAACCTGTTGCTGAAAAAACACGTTCCATAGTTTGTGGTCATGGGTGTGCTATAAAAGTTGATGGCATGTGTTGCTGTCTTCTCTCTCTAGGCTAGTGTGTGTGAATGTTTCTCAACCATTGTTCCTTGAGATTTTACAAAAATAAATGTAACAAACAAAACTAAAGAATTTTCATGTGTAGAATATAATGGGTTTTGTGTTGTACTTGCAAGTCAGTGGTATGTGACAGTTTAAGGAGGCAGTTCACTGGCTCCTTGTATAGTAAAGGTTGAGAAATGCTGTTCTAGTCTGTTAGTAATCAGGCAGGTGGTAGCACTGCCTATGTAGGGATGACTTAGATTGATTGTTGAACTGGTATTGTGAATGTCTCCTCGATAGGTCATCAGATGTTTACCATGCTATATAGTGTTACCTTATTGTCTGGTAAGGTAAATTGCTTACAGCAAAATATAATGGGTTTTGTGTTGTACTTGCAAGTCAGTGGTATGTGACAGTCTAAGCTTTTGTAACAATGTCTATGTAATGATTCAGTCAAATCACACTTATTTTCTCAGGCAAGAGAGCCTCTCTTGAGTCAAGTCAAAATTAGGGTGATAGTATGTGCATATAGTTCTTTGTGTAACTTTGCACAAAAATAATAAAATCTAAAATAAATATGAAAAATGCCTGAGTATCCTTTGGCATATTTTACAACCATTTGCGAAATGTTTTGGTGTTGACTGAAGTAGATATTTAAATGCTAGGATTGACAATAATAACAATATCAATGGTTAACACCATATTTTGAATATGGTTATCTTGTTTGTTATGTAGTAAGTACTATATTGCAAATAACAAAAATGAAATAAACATATTTTTAATGGTACAATAAACATCTGTTCACAACTAGATTTTTGTTAATCTTTGAAGATTCGTTGCACTATGTAACAAAATTTTTTCTTGTTCCTGGGCAGGAAGTGTTATTTCCCAATTGCTTATGCCTAAAATAAATGGAAAAAAAAACTATTTTTTCTCTTCAAACTTTGTTTTATGACCTGGGTAACAAAATTTTCAAATTTACCCATTTTTTTAGAACATTCTATATATATTCAGTGCTAAGTAGCTGATAGAGAATTTTCTAGAACTTTCCATAGTAATATATATATACAGGGGCTCACCATTCATCACTTCACTGTAATTTTAACTGTTTAAATGAACACATAGACCTATCTGATTTTGTCAGAGATGGCATCAAGAAGCTGCAAGCATTCTGCTATGTATGTGGCCAATTTATCAAGGCAAGAGCAAAAACGTACTCTGTGAGAACATCTGCTAAAATGTATGAAGCCTACAAGGGATATTTCGGCATGCATGTTGGGGATCAAGATAAACCCTGGGCACCTCATTTACCTTTGAGCACTGCAAGAAAACTCTGGAAGGTAAGACAGGCAAACTTTGCTTGCTTAAATAGTAAAGTTGTATATTATACAAATTTTAGACCTTTTAACAATTAAATATATTTTATTTTTAAGTTCCAATAGTATAGAAAAATATCGCATATAAAATATTTTGCATGAACCTCTTACACATTAGTTGTGGTTGACATGTATTTATTCTTCATAATAACAATTTTATTTTATTCTTTTGTAGAATAGTACAGAGGGAAAAGAGAGTCATGAAGTTCGCTATTCCAAGAATTTGGTGTGAACCCACTGACCACTCAAGCAATTGCTACTTCTGCATGGTGGACCCTTCCAAACGTTGGGATGGTCAGAATGCATCTGCTACCACGTATCCGGACCTTCCATTATCCATCGCCCCAATGCCACACTGCCCTGAGCAGCAAATCAGAAGAGCAGGTAGACGTTGAAGATCCAGATTACAATTTCAGAGGTGCAGCTGATGAGAGAAACCCATACTACCCCAACCAAAGAGACTTCAGTGATTTGATCAGAGATTTTGGTCTAATAAAGTCGAATGCTGAGCTTTTGACATCTACGCTCGAGGAGTGGGATTTGTTAGATGAAAGTGTGCATGTCGCAAGTCAGAGGAAGCATTACCGACATTTTTCAAGTTTCTTCACTCGTTAAGATGGGCTCTGCTACTGCTACAATGTATCTCGTCTGTACGAGACTGTATTTGGGGGCTGATGAGTGAAAGTGATGTACATTACAGTCGCAACTCTCGAAAAACTACTCACTTCTAAACATTTCTGTACAACTTAGTATAAATGCATGTAAATCTTGATTCATATGTTGTTTTATTCAGATCTTGTATAAATGAAAATGCGCAAATTTGCCCGTTTTTACCTATAAAATAGGTTAATTTCTGAATTTCATTATCCAGGTCACGAAAGCAAACTGTGAAGGGAATAATGGCCATTTTCTGTACTTTTACAACATAAGCAATTAAGAAATAACATACTATCCAGGAACAAAATTTGTGTTACATAGTGTTATTTTTCTAGTTAACTTCACTAAATGTTTTTCGTACTCGCAAATTGCCGTGACCCACTTTTAATGGACTCTAGATTTTTAAGTTTTTTAAAACTAACTAGCTCAAGTACCCAACCACTAGATGGAAATTATGTAAATTCATGATTAATGGAAGGTTATCTTAAAACATGAAACGCTTCCCTTGTGTGTAAATGTAAAGAATGCAAAACGATTGTAAAAACATAGGCACAATTGAAAATTTATAATTTTCCCGTGGGCCTAACAAACCTGCATGCCAAGTTTGGTGAAGATCTATCAGAAGGGTAAAGTAATGATAAAAAAAACACAATACAAACAGCCAAATTGAAAATTTGGACGCATTTTCGCAATGACTTAATGAATCTCCTTATAAATTTTGGTGAAGATCCATCGACATTCTGCGAAGTAGTTACATGGACGTAAAACAGACAGATATCTAGATTATTTTTAAGAGTTATTTTACATTGTTATCTAAAATTAAAAAAAAACAACATTTAAATTATAAGTTGAAACTGTGATATTTGAATAATCGTAATGATGAATTGTGTTAAAAGACACACCTGTACTTAATTTTTAGTTCTTCACAGTTTCTCTGTCATAACTACGTATAATGGGACGCGTCAGTCATGAAATGTACTTATATATTTACTCACGTGACACACACACACACACACGTGTATATTTAAATAAATTTCTTTTTATTTAGATAATAATCCAAAGTCGATTGTGAGGGTAGCAGTGAAGTCTTTTCAAAGGGTCTACTTGGACGTGAATGCACGTATTGGTAAAACGTAACTTGTGTCAATCAGTAATGTCGAGAAAACCCACTTGTTGAGAAAAATATATATGTAAAAACGGCTCGTTTGGGTTGAGAAAATTTTTTACGAAGAGGAACGAACAACGTTTTGACCTTCTCTCAACATAACCATGATTTAGGTCATTTGGTTTCAAATATGTCTATATAAAGCTGCTTTGGTTATTTGAATTAACCTTATGAAGTGATTTTCTCGCTGTATATAAGCATAAATATACGTTAAAATATCAATTTAAACGATTGTTTGGAAAACTAGATTTGTTCAGTAAATTGAAGATGTAGAAAAAGTTTGTTTTTCGTCGAGAAAGAAACGGGAAGGAGTTTCAACGGGATTTCATATGTAGATTGCAGTAATTTTAGTAAACAACCAACGGATAACTTAACCAACACATCAGAATAATATGTCTTGTCATGTGTGCAATTCACTCGGTATTTGATAATAATTTTTGTTAAATTTGTGAGTAAATCATTTTATATACAGAACTTTATTTGTCTGACGGCAAAAGTGTGTTTTAATTGAGTTTCATCGAGAAATCGGCGCTTGAAAATTAACGTCTAGTTATTTGAAAAATGCGATTTTTGAACTGATAAACGGAAAGTGTAACGCTGATGAATTTCTCCGGTTTTTGATTGTGAGGAATACTTTTTCATATTTAATAGTCGCTGAAACTTTGGAATGAGTAATATTTACGATCAGTCATGTATGTCAGTAGTCGAATGTTTTGTTATTTGTCATTTAATATATTAATGTGGCGAACCAAATACAAAGAACTGTAGATACATATGTATACTCAATATGTGTTTGTTTTAGGTTCATATTCATAAGGGCTGGGAGAGGGTAAAAATGAGTTATTGATTAACGTGTATTCAGGTTTGATTTGAATATAAGATTTATACGTTTTGAAATATTGTGATACTTCAAACGTTTCGATTAGATTTAAGGAGTTATGTAATGATTCTTTAAGTTAGCTGTCCAAATCTTTTTTATTTTTATAATTGAACTTTGAGAATAACATAAAACATCTATTTTTTAAGCGGAAATAATGTTTAGGACAAAAAAATATTAAAATTTAGGATAATATGACAATGACGTATAGTAATTTTAGTGATTTAAAATGGGCCTGGCATGGCCAAGCGCGTAAGACGTGCGACTCGTAATCCGAGGGTCGCGGGTTCGCGCCCGCGTCGCGCTAAACATGCTCGCCCTCCCAGCCGTGGGGGCGTATAATGTGACGGTCAATCCCACTATTCGTTGGTAAAAGAGTAGCCCAAGAGTTGGGTGGGTGGGTGGTGATGACTAGCTGCCTTCCCTCTAGTCTTACGCTGCTAAATTAGGGACGGCTAGCACAGATAGCCCTCTAGTAGCTTTGTGCGAAATTCAAAACAAACAAACAAACAAACAAGTGATTTAAAAATATTGAATATTTTAGAGAAAGGGGATCAGGATTTAAAGAAAATTAGGTGTGTTCTTTTGTCTTAAGGTAGAATGGTTGAGGGGATAGTATGATGAACTGTGTACTCCATTTTGTACTCCATTATTACACTGTGGGGCAGAGACTGTATTATAAGAATGCAGTACCAGATCAAGACGATTTTAAAGCCTAGGCACTTTCTGTTCGTAGGCCATACCAGCCGTATAAGTGAAATCAGATATTAACTTTTAAGGAAAATATTCATGGTCCTATAGCATTCATAGGTCGTAAGCACTGTGCCTATTGTGCTTAAAGATAATCCGGCCCTGTAAGAATGAGGGAGGTCAAATCCCACTATTAGATTAGAGTATCACACTTGGTGGCGGTTAGTGAGGTTGACTAATTGCCGGATTCTGTAGTTTAACGCATTAATATTAGGGATGGGTACCTAAAGTAGTTTTAAGTGAAATTCAACAAACAGCAAAAAACAAAACATACATTTGCCCATGTTAAACAAGAAATTATGTGCATGAATGTTAAATGTGAACTATATTGCACATACAAGGAAGGTAAAAATTTAACATATTACAAAATTACTGTTTTCACGTTATAGAAAGTTAGTTGTATTATAACATTTAATAACGTTAAGGTACCTGTTTGTTTGTTTGTGGTGTATCTTCAACTGAACTAAATTATGAAAACAGACTCAAATCTATCCTTTATCATTCATATACTTATCAAACCTTCTCTAAAACTTCCTTAAATTTACTGATTTCCACTGCATCTGAAGGCAACCCATTCCAGATATCAAGAACTTTGTTAGAATAATGAAACTTTTATCTAAATATGACTATTACTCTGTTAAAAAGTTATAGTTATTACCCCTAAATTTACCATTAAGTAATAAAAAGATAATGGATCAGCACTGTTATACCTCTTAACAGTTGTGAACACCTCAGTCACATTGTCCCCAATTCTACTTGTTTTAAGAGAAAACAGTTTGCAGAATATGTTTTATTAAGTTTTATACATAGTTTATACGGCTTTTAAATCATATTTTCAGTTTTCAAATTAATGTTAGTTCTAAAGGTACTCTTCAATATAAAGTTGGTACTGCTAGACATCAAGACACATCATAGTGTGTTGTGCAGATAAACTGCTGCAGCACACATTTGTATCTTGTTAATAGGAGTGATAGTTTAGAAGTTATTCACCTTCTGTATCCAAAACTGTGGTAATCCATACTATAATGTATTTTAAATGGATATGTTCTACTGGACTGTTACTTCACATGCCAAAATAAAAGTGGTCAAAAAAAGAATTGTGTGTGAATTAATGGAATAAAATCAAAATTGGCAGCCAAACTGGTAACTACACTTATAGCACTGATAATAATTTTGCAGTAAATATCCATTCATTAGTTAGCTAGACCACATATTTTATCTGCCATTATACCCTAAGTTGAACAAAAATTGCAGCTTGGCTAATTAATAAATTATTATTTGCTGTAAAATTCATATTAATTCCATAAGTGGAGCTACCAGCTTGGCCTCCAATTTTTATTTAATTCCTTTAAGTTGCATACTAAATCATTTTTTGGCCACACTTTTTTGTCACACCTAAGGTGTTTTTGACTAGATTTCCATTGCTTTGTGATCCATGCATGTTTAATCTATACAATGGTTATTTTACCTTAGTAAAGTTAAAATGTTTATTGTCCATACTGAGCAGATTGAGTTTATACCTTGTCATCTGCTGCTGTGAAAATTTAAAACTATCATTCAAAAATCATTTATTGGAACATACTTTAATTAACTGTTGTCAATTTTTTAAATAAAAGGATTGTTTATGTTCTAAAATATTCATGGTGGTAAAAGATCACTTTAGTAGATATAAATATCCTGTTTTTACACCTACACTATGTTATTTATTATTGCTTTGATGCTTAGAAGTTAATATTTCCATGTAAAGTTGTTCCATACTTTGCCAGCACACTAGAAAGCAAGAAAACTACAATTATGTATGAACACACATTTGTTTTGGTTCTGAGAATAGTTCCCACTTGGTTTATGTGCAAGATAAAAAGTATTTGAATTTTTAGATAATTGGATGTATTACATAACTTGCTCATTTTGGAATTTTGTGTACAAAAATTATATTCTTAAGAAAATGAATGTGGCAGACAGAATTTTTCTTTGTCTCTTTTATAGCTCCAACAACAATGTATTTTTAAGGAAATGGTATGACAACTATTTACATGACATTTCTTCTGTTAAAAACAATTAGTACATGGGTTGGACAGAAACACCCAATGAAAACAGCTTGATAAAGTGTTGTTCCACTTTTGGTTGTTAGAATTGCTTCAGTTTTTTATAGTAGGGCATCACTAAGTTCCTGAAAGCTGTACAGATGAATTAGATTCCATTCCTCGAGGACATAAAGTAGAGTGGCTTCATTCACTGATGTTCCAACCATACTGTAGAACTTTTGATATTGTTTTTCTTAAATAGCAAAATAACTGAGCTATACATTTTATGAAGGTAGATAATATTTCAGATTAATCATTGTTGGCAGTATTATTATGTGATACTTGATAAGCAGTTTATATTTAGGGTACCTCGTCCATGCCACGTTGAGGGGACTGAAGTAATCCTGTTCTCAGACAGTATGCGAAGGCCTGCTACCTGTGGGGATGCTAACACTCTAAAAATGACAACACCAAACCAGGTAAACTTTGATACATCAGTATGTGTTAAGGAAGTAACAAAAAACCAACAAAAACCTAAATGAAATAATTACTACTTTAACTGTAGTTTTTATGCTATTGAATTAAACTTGGTTTTTTAGGTGGTTACAATTAATAATAATTACTTACTAGTTCATTTTATTTATTTATTTTTCTTTGTAGTGTATATTGTGTTCTTTTTTCGCTGTTAACATGTAGACTAGAATTGTTTTTGAATGCATTAATTTATGAGATGTATGTATGATGTATAATGTAATACCAGTAAGATGATTTTATACACTTACAAAGTTTTGATGTTTATCAGGTATTTGCAAACAGATCATCTCTCCAATCCTGCTTGAGTTTGAGGAAACATAGTTTTGTTCCCCTAAAGTATATTGCATGTAAAAATGTAAACAAATAAGAAACAACCTATAACTTAGATACATAATTCTTATTGTTTGATTATTTCTATCATAGTTTAAATCTTTCATTTTATCATATAGCAAGTCCATTGAATTAGCAGATTTTCCAGTTAGATTGTTTTTTTGTACTATGTGCTTTGAGTAGAATGATGCTGTGAATTTATATTTTTGGTTAAGTAAGTTATTTTTAAGGTACTTTTTCTATTTTTGTATCATCAACCACATCTTGTGGCTGTTATCCAGATATCTGTCAGTTATACATTCTACAGCTATTCTGATCTGTGTATATTTAGCCACACATCTACTTTTTCTTCTTTCTGTTTTATCTAGTTTTCTAAGTGTTACTTAATAATGTTACTGTGCTTAAGTGAGGTTATTTAGGGGCTTTTATTTATCTCCTTTATTAAAGTTGTTATGGATACTTATGGTAGTATGCTGTGCTGTAATTTTTAATTAAAAGTTATTTCCTTTCTTTTCTGCTATTATTTATAAATATTTAGATTTTTTTCTTGTAATTCACATGTAGCAAACAGTTGAATGGAATATATGTTGTAGTGTTTTCATATTTTTCTTTTCCTTGTATCTTGATTGTTTGTAATTTTAAAGTTGTGCTAATAGACATTAAAATTTATAGCTTGCTATTGCTTCTGTTTAATTTTTGTTCAGAAGAGTATTCAAGTTAATATTGATTTTCTAGCACATTAAAAGTGTATACATTCATTTGTTTCTTATGCAATCTGATGAAGTTGTGCATCAGAAAAGTTGTGACTGTTCAATTAAAAACTGTTTTGTGAAAAGGCCATATCCTGTATGTTTAATGTTTTTACTTTGTTAACTAGATATGATATCTCATTTTATATAACTTGAAATATGTTAACTGTGTTGAATACTAGTAGAGTAACTTTATTTATTACGTGATGTCTTGCTGTTACTGGCAAGAGACTTATATTTTATAAACTTTTTTTTGTGTGTATGTGTTTGTATTATCATATCAGCAAAATCATGAAACTGACTGTAAAAGTCGTATGGATCAATTTCGGAAGCTTCTTAGTTCTCCCTTATCCAGAAGTAAAACCTTTGGAGTTCCATTAGGAGTTTTAGTGGAAAGAAACTCTTCAGAGAGTTCAGTACCTTTTGTGGTGAACAGGCTTTGCCAGTTTATTTTGGAAAATGGTGAGCAGATACCTTTGTAAAGTTTGATTCATCTTGAGCACTTAGTTATTAACAATGCACAACTGTAATATCATTTTGTCATATTTTTGTTTTCTAGAAGCTATTATTTCATTAAAAGTGTGAACCAGAAAACATTTTCTGAAAATAATTTTATATTTTACTTTTCTGTATTCTTTATATTAGTTTAATTTAATTATATGTCAACTTAATTCTAGAATAAAAATGAATATTACTCTATAAATTTAAGTTAGTTAATTTTTTGGATGATTTTAAATACTTTATATTTTTAGCATTATTACATTCTAAACAAGAGATATCTAAATAGCATGGATATTCTGTTTGAAGTTCTAAAGCTATTTCATAAAGTTGGATAATAAATTAGGTATAAAAACAGAAATTTGATATAATTTCTTAAAATGTGTTAATGCTTCACCCACATTAATACCAGAGAAACACCAATACATTTTAAATATTTCTTTTATATCATTTTTAAACTGTTATATTCTTCTTTTAAATGAGTATTTTATGTTTGTATCCATGAAGTCAGTAATTCTTATAAAATCCACATTCGATGAAAAAATATTGAAATATTGTTTAGTTATGATTATGAATTTACAAAAATATTTCTTCTGCCTTTTGGCATTCATAATTAATATTCTCTAAGTTATTTTGGATGAAGCATTACTTTGGTAATATATAAATGTATTGAGAATTATTTCTTAATGACATTAAAAATTAACTGTTTTATTAATGTGATTTCCATATTTATTTTTCTGTGGTAAACAGTATATTAACAGTGATAAATGTTGATAATTTTTATTTATAGGTTTAAAGCAGGAAGGTATATTTAGAATAGAGGGGAATGCTCGCTTGACAAACAAACTGAAAACTGCTTTTGATCAGGCTGGAGATGCTCTGTTAGAAACAGAAGGGGATGTGCCCTCTGTTGCTAGTTTACTGAAGCTCTTCCTTCAAGAACTTCCAGAACCAGTTGTCCCTGCTTCACTGTGTCCTGAATTTCTTAATGCAGTTAGAGGTGAAGTGTTTTTAGGTTTAGTATTTTTGATACTTCAACCTGGAGGGAAGTGCAAGTACATAAGAGATTTCTATTATTCATTAAACAGAAATGTAGTAAAACAGTAAGATGGAGCCAGTTTTATTATTATTTTTATTCTTGCTTAATGTTTTAGTATGACTTAAGAAAAGATTATTATGCTAATACTTTCAGCTAAATATATCATTTTTGTTTTAAAATTTCAAAATATATAAATCTGTACATATATATATATATATATGTTTGTCTCAATATGTTGCTTAATGTGAATCAGAAGTTATTTTTGTCACTGAAAGAAGTTATTCTAACTTATTTTATTTTACCAGCTGTTTTTTTTTGTTTTGGAAAGGTACAAAATGTCATTTGGAATTTGTTTAAACAGTTTGTGTAAAATGAATTTTTGGTATGGTTGCATGTTATATATTAATGTTAATTTAATTTCTAATGAATAAACACTTTTTCTTTTTACTGCTATATCTAAACTTCCACAAGTGCCATTGCTTAAGAATCAGAATATTGTTTGCACAGTTTGATTTTATGTTCTACTCAAATACTTCTTTACCATCTGAATATGAAAATTTGGGAATTGTGTGTTGAGAACTTTATTTTACAGTTATTTAGAGTATATCTGAACATATTTGTAAAATGTTACTTTTGTATTTCATAGATTTTTACTAGTTGTGTGGGTGTATACATATTTTATACCTTTTGAAAGTAATTACGTCTAAGATTTTGTTGATGACCTTTACTGTATTTATTTATTTTTCATATTTTATTGAAGTTTTTGTTTGTTATGACAAGAGATTTATTTTGTCTTATTTTATATTTATTATTTCTAGAAGCAGTTATATGTTTTTAAATTAAGTTTTGCTATGTATGTAGTTACCAAAAAGTATAAAAAATACAAAACCCTTTGTTATAGTTTTATGATATTTGTTATTAAGTGTGTATGTTCAAGTTTCTTCTTTTTAGTAACTTGTTTACTCATTGTAATGCAGACAGCATGCTTGCAACTTGGTGAAGAACTGTCTAGACATCTAATAAGTAGACATAACAACTTTCAAGTCTTCTGACATCAGTGACCTCTTCCAAATGATTGGCTTTTATTAATGTTTTTAATTGTTTTTCCTACAGCTTGTGGAACTTGGCGAGAGGAATGTGCGAGGAGGTTGAAGTGTCTGCTGGAAAATATGCCTTTTGAAAACTTCAATCTTTTAAAGTACCTCTCACAGTTTTTGCAAAAAGTTGCTAGATATGAAAACCAAAACAAAATGGGACCATTAGCTCTTGCTGTTGTTTTTGGACCAAACATATTCAGGCTAGTTTCTTGTACACTATTTACTTTAAAATTTTATTTTTCTCTTAAAAATTGAATAGATTTTGTTTCATGTTTTATATTTTGTTGCTTTTTTATGTTTAATGTAAGTTTGTTCATTGCACAGATTAAAATAAAGTTTTTTGTTTTTATTAAGTATTTTTAAGAAATCGTGTTCATTTTTAAAACTATGTAAATGAAGTCATTATTTCTGGAGATTAAGGAGGACAGTATTTTAAATATTTTACGGTACCATGGTAAGCATAAATATATATGAGAAAAGTTTTTGATTGCTTGGGATTCTGTTCTGTTAATTTTGAATAGTTAAAAACTTCAAAGGATTTTAAAAGTAAAATTTTGAATTAAATTTATATATATCACTTTCAAATTCTATATTAGATAATACTTCACAAAGTTTTTATAGTTGTTGGTGTAAAAGGTATCAATTCTCAATTATGTTTTGTTTATGTTTCTCAAAATTTTGAGTCTTGGGACACCAGCCACATAAAAAGAAACTGGATTCCCTTATATTTTTACTCAAAATGGAACAATTTCAGAATTTTTAACTTTATCATTTATTACTTACTAGCTGTAGTAACATTTAAATGTTTTCTACATGGCATTGTTTTCCTTGTAATGTTTTCTTTACTTTTCTCATAGTGAAGTCCTGCAGTCAAGTCAAAATGCCCCATGTTAAATTCTGTGAAACAAAATTAAACATTTTAAGTAAAAGCATCATAAAAAAACAATATGGATGTTGTAGTGATATTTCAAAGAAAAATACAGATGAAATATCTAGTTTTATTAAAAGCTATATTATGACAAATAGGAATAGAAGGGAAAAAGAAAAAAGACCAACAGGAAGATAATTTTAGTCTTTCTTTGTACCTGTAAAGTGATCTAAAGTAGTAACATTTAAATGTCTTCTTCCTTGATGTTCATATTTTTGAGTATATGCATAAAAGGTACATTAATATGAGAATTAATTGAATTAGAAGAATCTGTTTCTCTTGTTATTAATTTTATGATGACCTAAAGTACAAAGTCTCTGAGTTAATGTTCAAGGTATTACATAAAGAATAATGTGTTATTATAAAGTCTGTTGAGTTAATGTTCAAGGTATTTCATAAAGATTAATGTGTTATTGAAAACTTGTGTTGCTCTTTTTATATGTTTTACATATAAGAAAAAAGTTTACTTAAAATATCAGGTGTGTAGATTTGGTTTTAATTTCACTAGAGGTTTATTTGCTAGCCAGGAATTTAACAGAAGGTAAACAATTTGCTTTTTTGATTTGTGTTATTCCTGTTACTTAAATGAAAACTGTTTTATTATTATCAAGTCATTATACAAAGTGCTGGTTTATTCAGTACATTGTGTTCTGAATATCTTGTATACAAGACCTTGTGAGAGAAGAATTATGGTTGAACCCCTGCAATGCAAACTTACTCTGAGTGTTAGAAACAACGCTAGTGATGTGTATGCAAATAAAAATAAAAAACAGATTGCTTAAATCATAGGAACATGATTATAATTCTGTTTAAAATACATGTGACATTTTTATTCTATTTCAGAGATGCCAACCATTATGATTTAAGCGTAATTATTACGATTTTGGTGTATACATTATGACTATATGCTTATACAGACAAATATTACGACTTGTTGCAACTCCCAAATTATTATATATTATATAGGCTTATACAATAAAGTGATAAATTGTTCCCCCAGGGCTTGAAAGGGGTGAAAAGAAAATGTCTAGTGAGATACAAATAGATTTTAATAATAAATAAAAGACATAGTCCAAATGGCTACTTGCAATAATCATGTTTGTGCTTGAAATAATAAAAAATATTTGTATCTCTGACGCACTACCAATAGTTTGAGTGCAGTGCTTTTCCATATTGGGTACGTGGGGCAATCCATAGTTACGTCATCAGTGCTTGTCAGCCAATCAGCAGTTGCGTAGATGGGTATTTCTCGTTTTCTAAGCGGCATAGAAACACCAATGCGATCGTTCACAAAATGAAAAAAACAGGCGTCGTTCACCAGATTCTTTAGTTCCTGGCAAATTTAAAAGGACTAAAATGTGAATCAAAAATTTAGGAAAGAGTATAGTGCAAAATATCTGGTCATTGTATCAAAAGTCAGTGACAGTCATGCATTTTGTACAGTTTGTCACATCGATTTTTTTTTTTTTTTCTGTGGCGCGCATGGCAGGATAAACAATTGTTCCAGACATACAAAATCAGCATCTCACCAACAAAAGGCTAAGGCAAAGACAAAAACGATGCAGATTACAACACTTATGAGTAAGAATTCAGAACATGAAACCATAAATGCAGAAGTGATGTTCACGCAATTCGTCATTGCTCATAATTTACCCCAAGCTGTAGCTGATCATGTAGGACACCTATTCAGAAAAATGTTCCCAGACTCTGACATAGCAAAAAATTATGGCTGTGCTAGAACCTAAACTACAGCAATGGTACAAATGTTGGGTTGTAAAGATGACAAAATGATTTCAAGCATACTTACTAACAGTGTTTACAGTTTAGCCACAGATGGATCCACAGACATGGATGACTCAAAACTGTATCCAGTGGTTGTATGATATCTTGACCCTTTGTTTGGAAAAAATGTTTGTTCTCTTTTGACAATGGTGGAATGGAAAGAAGCTTCAATGGGAGAGAATATTTTCAAGCTTTTGGACCACGAACTGACAAAAAGGAAAATTCCATGGGAAAACTGTCTTAGTTTTTCTTCAGGCAATGCCTCAGTTATGTGTGGTGTAAGTAAAGGTGTGATGAGACACATCTGAAGACGACAGCCTAGCATTTACTTCATGGGCTGTGCCTGTCACCTCATGAATATTGCTGGCCACAAAGATTCCAGGGAACTGCCCTGCCCAGTTTCTGATATATAGATATATATCTACTATTTTCTGAACAAAAGTGCTAGCAGAAAACAACATTTCAAAGAGTTTCAAGGATTGTATGACAAAGAAACAAGAAAAATTCTACAACTTGTTAACACAAGATGGCTATCACTTGGTGTACCTCAACAGAATATTGGACATGTGGAAGCCATTGAAAAAGTATTTTCACTGTGAAAAGGAAAAACTAGATTCAAAAGGATCTAAAATTGCAGCTCAGTGAGGCAGCAAGACTTTAACAGTCAGGATATCCTCTCAGCCACACAGGGACACAAGACAACAGTTTCCAAAAGCAGACAAAGAAACATTTGATATAACTCAATATATGTTTAGGCAGTCTGACCTTGAACTAAAGAAGAGACAATCAATGAAAAAAGAGAAGAAAACGAAAGCTAGCAAGGAAGTAACCAAGAAAAGTTATGTGCAGAGCAAGTTAGATAAGTTAATAGTTTTCTTGAATAACAAAATTAACTTATTTTATCTTTTTCTTTAGTCTGCAATTTCTCTATTTGAGCAAGCCAATTTGATATTGCAAAGAAGAAGAACCTTGAATACACATTATGCATAGAACTCTGATTACACAAGTTAAAAATATACTTGTCAGATACATCAAGCCAGAATATCATGAAAGCAACATCACTGAACTTGACTACAACAATGAATTCTTACTCAAATCTGATGAGACAGTTTCTGTTGGAAATGCTGCCAAGGAATACATTGTTAAATGTGAAAAGGACCTGGACCTGATCAGCTTCTACACCAGTGTCAAGAAATACTGTATTGCAGCTACAAATTATATGATGAAACATTTCCCTCTAAATGATGAACTTCTGATTCACACAGAGATTGCTGATCCAAAACTGAAAGTCAGCAAAGATTTCTCTTCTCTACGCTTCTTCACAGACAGGAATCCTGTCCTTGTCAATACACATGAGCACGACACTATTGACAAGTTGGAAGGGCAATATTTGAACTATCAAACTGATACTTTCTCCGAAACTGTCCTTCAGTTGAATGTTGACAAGGTTTGGGTTCAGCTGTCTACAGTTAAGGATGGAAATGGCAACCAGAAATATGACATTCTGTGTAGGGTTATGCTTGGAATTCTTACAATCTTCCATTCTAATGCTGACAGTGAAAGGATATTTAGTTTAGGGACTGAAAACAAAAGCAAGTTCAGACCAAACTTGAGCACCTCAGTTTTGAGCAGTATTATAACACACAAGATGTGTATGCAGTTATAACTCCTAACCATCCAGAGACATTCTCATGAAAGCAAAGGCTGCAACAGCTGCAAAACTATTACAATAAGCATCATAAACATGATATAAACTAGTCCTTACACAAAGGCTTTTTCTGCTTACTGTTTGTGCATGTTCATTGTTGTTTTACCAGTATGTTTGTTACTCTGAACTAAATAAGACATAATTTCAAAATAATTGTTTTTAATTTATTTATTAAATACACAAAACACAGTCATAAATGAGCAATCTGTAGCAGTAATAAATAATAATAGTTATAATAATAATATAATAATAAACAGCTTAAAGACATTGGTCAGGCCTAGTAGCTGCAAATGATAAAGGGCTTTGTCTACAATCATTACACTCAGTCATTTGAAATAGTTTGCATCTCTGCTATTTATATCTATTACTTGTAACATATTAGAATTTTTTGGTAAAATATAAACTAGTAGTTGTGGTGATGGTCACTGGTAAATTGTTCAAATCATTACAGCTAGAAGTTTGATCCTCATTGCAGCCCTAAATTTGACTGATTTTTCATTTTTGGTTTTTTAATTTTTAAGATTTGAAAAATTTTGTGAGTTGTTATTTCTAGACTGTTTTCACAAATATTACTGTTATTGCTGAAATTAATATTTGCTTTTTTACAGAATTTTTGATGATATGAAAGGTATTAAAGATCAATCAGTGACTACCCAACTAATTGAGTATTTTATTACTGACTGTTATGAGATATTTGAAGTTGATTCTGAAGTGTGTTTTCCAAAGACTACATGTTCATGGCAGGATAAGCAACCACTGGAGATAAAGTCTTCAAATCCGTTATTTTCTACAGATTCAGAAAAATCCAAGGTAGATTTCCATATTTGTTAAACGTTATTAGATTAGTTGGTTTTCCAGGATAAAATCTAAAGAATTTTCAAGCAGTAAGAATAATTAAAATGATAAATGTATGCTTATGCTCATAGGTTGTGTGTACATTTTAAAAAGGCTGGAATGGCTTATTCTGAAATAAACAAAGAATAAAACAGACAGATATGAAAGTGATCCATAGCAGATATGATAAAACACAACACTACAATAAAAAATTGGTGACAAAGTAAAGATTGAAAAAAAACAACCAACTACTTCTTAAATTTCAGTTTTTTCCTTTTTTGAGATTCAAGTGAAATATTTTTAAAGGAAGAAGTGTTAATTACTCTACAAACGTGTATCACCTAATCATCTGACTGCCATGCATATTTCACGACAATACACTACTTATTGTAGATAAAGTGATGGAACTAACATTTTGGATATTCAAACTGTATATTTCTGTAGTTAAATTGTTATGATCAAAGCTTTTTCATTAAACCTTCATTAAATTATGTTACTAACTCTTTGTGTGAAACTGTAACACAAAAAATACTTTAAAACTCAAGCATTTATAAATAAAACTTGTAGGTTTTGCACTCTTGAGATTAAAATCATGATTACACTTTAATTTGAGTTTTGTGTGATATGTCTGGTTTCTCTTCTGTATAAATGAATTCAACTCTGAACGAGAAGTACAATAGGTAAGTTGCAGTGCATGATAGCTTAACCTTAAGGTAAGTTTATTTAATCCTTGATTGGAGTGTGTTTATTGAGGGGAAGATTGAACATACTGTGTGCATCAAAAATAAGAAGCATATGGTCATTGTTATTCATGAGAACCCCAAAGCTGTTAATATTCTCTTTAATTCTTTCAGTGTGGGTTTGTACCAGGAAGAAAAAGAATATGCATTATCTCACCTTGGGACACAGTCTGAGATAGTAGATGGGTGTAGCTATGAGGGCATGAACTAAAAATAACTTAAATAATTTTACTCAGCATCAAGAACATGATCTCCATGTGTTGCAGCAAATGTCACTGAGGTTAATGCTTTTCCTTTGGTATCCCAAATACTGTAGAACAAAGGCAGTATTGGTACAACATCCCACTATCCTAGTCATAAATTCCACAAGTCAGTGCCAGTATGAACTCAACATGTCATCATTGTAGCCATAAATATTATAGTAGAAAGTCAATATAGGCACAATATTCAATCATCTTAGCTCTGGACCTTGATATTCAGTACTGTGATGTTATTGGGTATATGGCACTAGTGATGTTGTCATATGTTACAAATAATGAGTTTGTCTTTCACTTTGCATATCTGGATTGTTGTCTTTTGAAGATTTATGTTCCAGTGAGCACAAACTCGCATGCTTCAGTTGGTAAACACCTAGGCTGATGAAATAGAAATTACTAGTCTAACATTCATTGAATATTCATTAAACATCATCAACCACTGATATTCATGGTGTCCCTTGCATGAGATGGTGATGATATCTTTGTATTCTAAGCTGCATGTCACTAGGTGGGTGCAACAGTAAAATCATTCTTCTATCAGTTTATCCTAAATATTATCACCTACAGAATCAGTTTTCAAAGAAGACTGGAATGTATGACACAAAGTGCTAACTATGCTTACATCATCACCGTTGTGTGGGATCTGAGAACTTGACATCACCTGGCCAAGGTTATCCATGTCTTAATATGGCTATTTGCATAATTAGCAAGCCATTGTTGTTTTATAATTTTGATTCTCTGGAGGAAAATTAAATATTTTAACTCAAGAAGTCTTTGAAGCCATGATCAGTGATAATGAGATCCTTCTCACAATACTATAATTGCAAGTAAGGAATAATATTAATGAAATGGCTGTCCAAAATGAAGTCATTGTTGTTTTCTCCATCAACATAATATAGCCACAGAACCTCAAGGATATTCTCATTGACTACAGATAATACCATAGATTTTAGTAGTAGCTTATATTTGCTCATGCTAAATGAGTTGCAGTTAATGATGCATTTGCCACTTTTCTTTGTGTAAATCTGTGTTCTATCAGCATCTGTTGTAACATTTTCAATTCCACATGACACTACATCCATAACAAGTATCCTTCTTTGATCCTTTTTACTGTTTTTTGGACATATAATTTAGACTAGGATGATGTGGCAAAAATCATGAGATATTGCACACTCTAAATTCCTCTGATGTTGAGGTTGAAATACTGTATTTGAAGTTTACTAAGAGTATAGAAAGACATACCTGTATGTATCTTTCTCTTGTTTAGGATAAGTGCCAAAAATGTACATGGTGAACAGTCAGTAGTTTTTTATCAGTGTCTGTATCATAACTCTGGAATTAACACAATTGATCTTTTTTTATTCCTGTTAGATTTTATTAATAATAACTGTTCAGACTATTTTGAATGCATATGTGAGTATTAATGCTTCATGTGCAACAGTTAAATCAAGAATGTTGCATATGTTGAAATCCAGTTTTGTGAGTACTTTTTCTTTCATATAGTGATTTGTGTTATTTTGCATATGTGTATACTTGTATGGTTAAGGGGGCTAGATTGTATTTTAGCTGTTGAATAAATACTTTTCATATTTCAAACAAAAAGTTGTGAACAGATGTATCTATTTCAAACTTTATAGTGGTTAGCTAGGGCATGCTTCACCACGTGCAGTGACATGAACTCTCATGTTGTTTAACATGCTTGTGCTTCATGAATCTTCTTTGACTGGTATTATATATGTAGGAACCTGTTGATCATACCTTGCTTCCTTTCCTAGGAAAGCATGCAATTTCATATCATACCTTTTTATAAGTCATCAGTGTTTATTAGTTGGTATCCTCCTTGTAAAGTCAGTACATGTATTATGGTTGTTTTTTTGTGGTAGCCATGTTTCATGTGTATGTGGTTTCACTTTAGGTCTGGGTTGTGTTCTTGGCATGACTGAAGCTACTAAGATAATTAATTATATTCTTCCACTCCCAATTTTTCAACAGCTATAAAAAGAAGAAAAAAAGATGTTTCAGAGATTAGATCTAGCACCAAGGCTAATCATGTAGAGGGCTTTATCTGATTCCTTGGATGCTTCTTCAGGGTTGCAGTTCAGTCAAAAGACATGCTGCCAAAATCATATGTTGATTCTGATATCCTAAAGGATATTTTCATTCAAAAACTAGATGCCATGCTCTGTGCAGTTTCTGTGTCACCTATATAGAATCTGTTTTGCATTCTTCTCTGGTGAGATGGAGTCAGAGAACTCGTGTGGAACAGTACAGATTATGAGTATGTAACATCTTGTAAGCCAAAGATATTTTGGAAATTTCACACTACTACCAATGGAAAATGTTAATAAATATGCCTTATATTTGGCATATTTGTTCATACACCCTAAAACTTCTAGATACCATATTTGCTCATGTATTTTTTTAAGGTGTGTTTACATTGTAATTTTAACTCATTTCTTTTTACATATCTTTTCATATGCTTGTCAGCTGTTGTGGCACAAACGCATAATGGAGCCATTTGTGAATGTTATAGAATAGTAATTTGTCGGCTTTGTGGAAAATTGGGTGTGTAGGATCATCTTTGTAATGAAGCTACCAGCCAGGGATTTGAGTTGCAACTTATCAGATGAAGACAGTTGCTGATACAGCAGATGTTTACATCTTTCATTCATAATATTAATTGTTCTATGTAGTCCTGTTTTTTTAGAACACTTTGAATCCAATCCTGTATTTATTACAAACCATCTTTTTGAAACATTTTTGTACATGTAAAGAATTGTTGTGTTTGATGGGGCAAAATATTAGGTGTACTCAACTATTTTGAGAACCATGGATAACACTGCTCCAGGTTTGATCACAACTATTTGGTTGCAGCTAAATGGCTTAAGATGTAGCCTTAGATGACTGAGTCCATTGTTAGGAAGGCATCACAAGCCAAGACCTGGTATACTGTTTAAAAATTTAATAATTGAAAAAAAAAATTTTAGTGAATATTTAATTTCATTTTCTAAAATAATTTAAATACAATAAAATCTTATTGCCTTTTTTTAGTGTAAATATACATTTGGTCTTAAAAGTTTTTATTGAGTTTCAGGTGTCTTTATATAAGTTAATTAAGTAAGACTATAACTGGAAAAACTACAAACTTGCACTTGGTTAATTTTGTAACCTACAGATCTGTTGTTTATTAAGATGCCATTACCATTAGAAATACTTTTTCAAAATATAATGTCAAGAATAAAATGTATTTCCTTACAGTTTGGGCCCAGCATGGCCAGGTGTGTTTGAGGCATTCAACTCGTGATAATGTGATGATCAATCCCACTATACATTGGTAAAAGAGTAGCCCATGAATTGGCAGTGGGTGGTGATGACTAGCTGCCTTTCCTTTAGTCTTACACCGCTAAATTATGGATGGCTAGCACAGATAGCCTTCGTGTAGCTTTGCACAAAATTCAAAAGCAAATACTTGCAGTTTTATAGAACTTAATAAAAAAAATGTTTTCTTTGTTATACATTTCTTAGATTTTAACCCTCTTACCACTGCTATCTGTTTCTATGCATGTCACAAGATTCTACTGAGATATATTCACAATTGAATTAAACTACTTTCGTTTTGTGGTACACCAATAAATATAACATTAAAAACATAGCAAATAATGTATATTTTAGTAACACACAAATTTTAAATTATTTATTTTATAAGGCAATATTAAAAGAAGAAAGAATTTCTCCTAATGTGATAATTTTGGCATCTGCTCTCTAGACATTCCCTCTTCTTTAATTTATTTACCACCTCTCCAAGAAGGACAAAATTTAACATAAATTATTTATTATAGCACCATCCTTATTCAGGTAGTGTCTTCAGTCTTATTTGGTTAGAGAGCCATGGAATACAATAAGACCACTCCTACCACATTCTCTATTTTAAAAATGGCCAATAGCTTTTCCTGATGTTCAGTAGTATATTGCCTATAATCAATAGAAAGTCAAGATTTTCATATATCATATTTTGATATCATATATCATGAATTTGTCTTCTGTACAGAAAATTGTCAGTTTCTTTTCTAGTTAACTATTTACTCCCTCGGGAAGTATATTGAAGAACTTTGCTGAATTCCTATCAGCTTTTGTCACACAGCTAGAAGGCCAAAAAAAAAGTTAGTTACAGGACATATTCTGCTTTTTGCACATTATTATTGTGTGTTCTTTTGGTGCATTATTTAGTGCAGTACTGTCATTAGAATAAAAAAGTTGGGTTAAGTGTCATCAAGAGTAAACATAAAAAAAGAAGGCCCAGGTAAGTACTTTTTTCCTTCTTTTTCATGTATATTCTTCATTTATTATTATCAAAGTAATTTAATGTAAAAATAGGATACTTTTATGTTAGTTAAAGTTAGATTAGGTGAAATAAATAACGTAAATAATTTTTTTGTGAAGTACATTTTCATATAGTTCATGTGTAATGTCATATGACAATGCATTTACCAAGTGATTTACAACTTAGAGTGAATGACATTTAAACAGAATTATTTCAAAGAGCAAGAAAACAAAATTTAATTATATATAGATGTATGCTGTTATTAATTTCAAGCTATTTGGGATAAACAAATGTAGTTTTATATTACAGTTTAAAGTAATTCTAGAATGCAAGAGGGTAATTTAGATTTATTTCAATTTTTTGTTTGGTAGTTATAAGGTCAATCAAATTGGCCAACCTTGTATAAAGTTGGGATAAAGAAAATAAAAGATGAAATATAAAGTTTTACAGAAAAAAACCCCAAAAAATCTTTGAAATGTATTTAGGAGGTTTTAGAGATTTTACAAATAACATAGAGTTTTTATGTGAAAATAGTGTTTCTAATCATAACATGAAAATCACTGAGCCACTCATACTACTATGTAGAAATACTACCCATTTTTGTGGGCAAATCATTAGTAAAGATACTTCATTAAACAAATCCCATTTTTTTGTGTACAAAAGGCTTGTAATGTTTACTAAGTCTCCCATATTTTATGAAAATACACTGAGTTTATTAAAAGTTGTAGTATGGAAACTATGATGAATATGGTTACAATATTGGTCAATTTGACCAACTTTGTTTTGAGAGAGAGTATTATTATTTTTATTTGGGTATGCTGCTTATTTAAAATATTACTAAAATTGAACAATTGTTAAATGTACTTAATAACAAACATTGGGCTTTTTTGTTTTCAGACACTATCTATTTCAACTCCACTTGGATCTCCTGTAGCTCTTGAACCATTGTCTATTGTTATACCCCCTTTGGAGACGTATGTTGCCCAAGAAAAACAGATTCATGCTTTATTTGTGGACAGGTAAATTGATTAATATTTATTTCCTGAACCAAAATATTTTTGATACACTCTTTTTTATTTTTTAATGAAGTGTTTGAAGAAAGTTGCCAAAACAATGAAAAATATCTTTTTTTTTTCAAATGATTTGAAAAAACAGATTTTGAGCATGTAAACATTTTCATAAATAGAATACAGAAACAATTTTATTCTTTTGTGGGATTAGGTTTTGTTTTTATGCATAAAAAGTTTCATGATTTATCTTTAAGCTAATTGACAATTTTAAGAAGTTTTAATTCAAAACTAAACAAAAGGAATTCTCTTGCTTAAGAGTAAGTTGTTCGTACATTGTTATACAACTGAAGAAAAAAATTATCATAATTTTTTGTATATAATAAAACTAATGCACAAATATTATGACTATTAAATGAAAAGTCTGAAGTTTCTAGGTTAATTTTCACAACATTAACTAAAGCTGATATGTTAACATTCAAAGTTCTGCTTTTTCTTGTAATACTAATGCTGTTACTATTCTGGATTACTTTAATCTACACTTGGCATTGAAGTATATGTAAGCTTACTTTATAACATGCTCAAGGAGGTTTAAAGTTTTATTCCTTGAAAATATTTATAATCATGATTGAGGATTTACATGTTTTTTGTTCTTATTTTTGGTTAGTAACCTATATGATGACCTAGATCTAATTTTTAATTAGTAACTTTTTTACTTGTCAATTACTAAAATAAATAACTTTTCCGCCTTTTTCCATAACTGTAAACAATATAATTCTTGAAGGACTTAAGGTAAATTTTCTGTCAATATCCCATAATGTCAAGACTAACTCAGAAACTCAATAAAATATTGATTGAAGGTAAGAACAAATATCACCATTTAAATAAACATAAATTCTGAAACATTTACTTCCACTTTAGCTTTATCCTAATGAAAGGTTATTTGCTTGTCCAAGTATTGGTATGAATTGTACCTCATTTACTCCAGTCTTTATACCCCACTAAATCATCCCTAGCAATTCTATACTTGTGGTTCTCTTCACCTACCTCAATGCACTCTTTATACTTGAAGCCTTTAATAGCTCTTCATTGTTCTTTCTTATTCAATTTTTCTTGATGTTAAAAGTTGTGAAGACAGTTTTACATGTTTACTACAGGTTTCCAATCAGTGTTTGTTTTGGAATTATTTTAGATATTTTTCATGGGGCTTGAGTTTATTGTTTATTTTATTGACTTTGTAGTAAACATTTTTTTGAGGTGTTTTACAAATATGAATACTCACATTCATGTCTCAAACTTAGAGTTGCCCGATGTCCCTTCTTTACGTGGGTCTAGTGCAAGCTGGGTGTTCAGGAGGAGCCACCTTCTGCAGAGGTCATTCATTTCTTATGCACAAAGAGGTAGAGTCTCAGTGGTTTGATACTTTTTCTCCTGTGAACTCTGAGGCTGAGTTTGTGGGAGATTACTGAGAATTTAGGTTATATTTTTTCAGCACATTCCTTTGCTCAGATGGCTAGCTGCTTATGAATCTTGGATGGACATATTGCATCCTGTACACTTTTACAGCTAGTATGCTGTGTTTATAATATTTTGAGCATTTCTTCTGTGACTTGTGAATCTTCCCGTCTTTTATTGGGAGAAATTAGTTTGTCTGATTACCTGGTCCTTCCACCTTCACTGGACATTGCTGTGCATGCGAGGATATTTGTAGATCAACTGTGGGAAGGTGCTGCCATGCCTAGTGTATTGAATCAACATGCTTTGGCTTTCCATTGGCCATATAACCCTTATTTTGATCCTCAGAGGTTAGAACCTCTACCTCCTATTTGGGGCTCTAGACAAGATGCCACTGTTCTCCTTAATCTTAGTTTTCCAGAATTCATCTGTCACTTACAACAGTTTTGCATTTTTTATTATCTTTGCAAATATTTTTGTCTGAGATCTATCATAGACCTTCTGCTCAAATTTCAGAGGATCTTAGTATTTTATTGATTTTACACTTTGGTCAGCTTCTGATGTTTTCTTGCCATCTTCCTATGTTAGTTCTTAGATATCCCATAAAAGTTTCTTTCTCTTACAGTTTATTTCTGCAGGAATTGCAAATGCCATGGAATCTTGAGTAGATGTGACTCATCTAGATTCTTTACTTTCTACATCAACTTCTTGATCATCCATAAGATCTTCTACAGGATAGTTTATTACATCTCATGTTTGAGTTTTAAAAACTCCTGCTTTGAATTCACAATACACTGGAACACAAGGGTTATTTTAACCTTACCAGTGGGGATCCACCTCCAAGGTGGAGCACAGATTTTGGTATCTGCGAGTACCTTATCAGGTAAGGTTCTGTGGGGTCTCATTTCAGAGTGTTCTTGTCAGTATGGAAGACATTCACCACAGATCAGTGGGTCATTCAAGTTCTCAGGAGTGGATTGGTCATTCAATTCAAGTTTTCTCCTCTTCTGTCTCTCATACCATTTGGTTTTCCACTTCCCAAGGACTCTCTTACTTCTAACCATCATGCAAAAGCCATAAAGTGCTTCACCTCCACTCTTGAAGGTTTTTATCCTTGGTGTTGTTTTGTAGAACTGAAAAAAGAGGAGCAGTCACTGACTGATCATTGACCTTTCTCCTCTCAATCACTTCTTTCAGCCTCCTTGGTTTACAGTGGAGTTGTTTTTTCCCTTCAGTGGCTCTTTTCATCCAGACTGTGGATAACAAAATTTAACACTTCAAATGCTTACCTTCAAGGTTTTATCTCTGTTTCATACACAGCATTCTGGTTTTTCAGTTTAATGCCTCTACCATTTGGCCTTGCATTTGCCCCATACATATTTTCTGGATAGTTAGAGCTATCTTCACATTATTTTCACTCTCTCTGTGTTCACATTCTTCATCACATAGACAGTTGGCTTCTTGCCCTTACCTACCACTTGGCAAAACTGCACATTCAAACTCTTGTTATAAGAAGTTGTAAGAGTTGAGGTCCACTGTCTTAGAAAGTCTTGCATAAAATGGTTGTAATAAAAGTAAAATGACAAAATTTCTACTGTTTGAAAAATTTCACAAAAGATTGCTTGAACAAATGATTAAAACATAAAAAACATTACATCACACAAGAATGCTCCCACACCAGTGGCTACACAGTAATTCTGAATATTTATAATGCTAATAATTGGGTTTTGATACCAGTATTAGACATAGCATAGATAACCCATTACGTAGATTTGCAGTTAAGAAAAAAAACAAACAGAAATTGATAAGCAATTTGTCTTTTCCTTGTTAATTTTTGTTGGTTTACTTTTCCGAATTGATGATATATGACTTCATTTAGAGATTTCTGTCTGTTTAATTATTATTTTATAAGAAAATTTATATACTTAGAAACATACACTACTAGAAAGAAAAACAAGAATCTTCTGCATTTTTCATGCCATAATAAAACTAACATTAACCTGAATTAACAATAGGCTTCAAATATCTCATTTTATTATAGAAGTATCAACTGGTTAGCTTATACTGTCATAATTTTTCTACTGTGTATAGATTTTTATGCTAGATTTAGTTATTAGAGAATGTTAAAATGAAATAAAATTTTGTTTCAGAATTGTGGAAAATGCCATGAACCATAGAGTAGCCAAATATGTCTTTGGGGATCAAGTGAGAGAATCGCAGATTGGTAAGCTGTTGTTACTGTGTTTTTGTGTTGTTCAGCTGTCATTTGTGTTGTAATCTGTATTAAAATTTTATTGATTTTAGTCAAATGTTTCTTTAGATTTCAAGTGCTATGTTTTTCCCAATAAGACAACTTATAATTACATTGATTGAGCAACTTATTAAAATCTTCACCTAATACTGGATTGAACCACATTTTGCCCCAGTAATAGCCTGGACTAATGAGAACAAAGATGTCATAACATGTTTTGAATTTAGTGGTTTGCAGTTGGATCTAAGATGTTTGCAGAAGATTATTCAGATTGATATCTGCAGTTAATGTCATTCTGTGTAAACTGTTTTCATAAAATTTAAACAGAGTTGATCAGTGTTTGATAAATTTACTTGCATGCTTTAGATGA
This sequence comes from Tachypleus tridentatus, assembly GCF_004210375.1. NCBI lineage: Eukaryota > Metazoa > Arthropoda > Merostomata > Xiphosura > Limulidae > Tachypleus > Tachypleus tridentatus. The sequence goes on from NC_134831.1 coordinate 79,220,588, forward strand.
TGATGAGGAAAACTCGTATGCAGAAATAGTCTCCAAGATCCAAGTTTTCTTACCAGGCAGTACATTCAAGTAAATTTCTTGTATCAGTTTTTTCTAATAATCGATATATTTTTATCTGTGGTAAAACCTTGTTTTGATTGGCAAGATTATATTTTATTTGTAAATTTATTCAAAGACTCACCCTGTTAAAAGAATGTTATCCACACCATTATACCACCTCTAGTAGGGTACACTGTTGAAAAAACATCAAGCATGATAAAATTTTTATACTTATTATATTGTTTTAGTTCCACAAATGGTGAAATTCAACTTTCCAGGTCATATCCCTTGTTGCCAATGGTTCATTGTCCATATTTTAATATTAAAATGTTTTTTTGTGTCACTTGCGTTCATTTCACTTTTTTTTTTTGTTACCATCATTCATGGAACAACTGGAGCAGTTCTGACTGTTGTTGAAGGAACTGATGAATTGAGACAGCCTTTCCTCATTCCTGTTACTGTTTATTTGGCTGGTTTTTCTTAGCTGCTGTCATAATTCTTTTTGATTGCCACAGTTAATAATTACTGATGAAATATGTCTTTGTACATCTGATCAAAAAATAGTGCCATTGTTATCCATGTTCATACTAGTTGGGCACTCACATTATGTCATTCAGATAGATGGAGAGATCTTTGTGCATACCTGTTGTAAATTTCGTATATTAAATAAATTGTAGTGTTCTAAAAGTTTTATTGGAAAAGAGAAGGCCTTATAAAATTGTAAGTGGGTATAATTAATGTATTTTATTTAGAATATTTCTATCTGATATAAAGTTTCATATATTTCTATGATTTTTGTAAGCTTTTGGTACGTCTTAAAATATTTTCTTTAACTGCTTTAAAACAGCATATTTCTTAGCATCAGTATAGTGTTTATTTACAGTAAATGGTGTTCTGATATTTCAGTTTTTTTCACAGTTCATTTGTCCCATAAAAGAAAGCATAAAGAACATGGGCAATTGGGAGATAAGCCAAAAAGTCCAAGGTCAAACTCTGAAGAACGTATTTTGGACTGGGGATCAAGGAGCGAGGATATGATCTCCATTCGTCGTTGCAGTAGTCATGAAGAAATTGCTTATAGAATTTCTTCAGGGAATGTACAAGACAAAATAGATCATAAAAAGGTACTTTTCTATGTTTGTGTTAAAAAAAAATCATTATTTTAACCCTGGAAGATTTTACATTAATCTTTAAGTTTTATTCCTCAAAGTCAAATAATTTTAAACCATTTTTAACTTTATATTCATTGATCTGTCACCTTGTGAATAAGAATTATAGTTTTTGTATTAAAAGCTATTACAGAGACAGCTCTTAGGAAAATTAACATGTGAAAGTTATAAACTTATAAAATTCACCTCTACAATTGCTAATTTTATAACTGAATGTGGTCACCTCATAACACAGTATACATGTGACAAACAAGAGAAAACCCTCATCTGGAATACTTCCAAAAGGTGGACCTTCTTCCTTCAAGGCTGAATGTCAAATGAGCAACATGTTATTGTGGACAACTTATAAGCCTGTGACATTAATGCAATTTTTTTTTTTTGATTGAGTCATTGAGAGAGAGTAAAATGTATGTAAATAGCTTTGGGAAGGAATAGTTGGGTAGCTAATACCTTACTAAATACAAGGTTAGGCAAAAGTAACTTGCCTCCAAAATTTATTATCAGAATGTGCTGTTAAAATATTAATGTAATGTTCCTACCCCTGATTAACATAGCATTTCTCTTACTTTTACCTCACGCTGTACACATTCAAGTACAACCAGTAACAAAATTCATTGGAAATAATCATTTCCTAATAAAATATACATTGGAAGGTGTTAGAAGATTGTCAGTTTAAACTACATTTAGGAAAATAAGAACATATTAAAAGGTAATAAATAGTGACAGATAAAAGTTTTGTTAAAAATTCTAAAGAGATCTAAAAAGAAACGACTCCACAAATGACAAAGATTGTAAAACTAACTCGGAGAATTAAAAGGTGACAAATGGGAAACAAACAAAACACTGAAAATATAAATCTGGGAACTAGGCATTTCAAGCTGATCCTAAGGCTAAACATACTGAGGTATGAAGAAAACAACTAACCGTGACATACGAAGTAAAGATAAAAATGTGATAATCAAAATGAACCAAGATAAATAGTAAATAAAGGAAATATAGAAGATAAATTTGCATATCTTTAGAAAAATGAAAAGGACAAAGGTGAAAGTCAAGTGTGTGGTAGAGAAAAATTGAAGTTAGTTTGTGAAAGAAAGTGAGGACTTGTGATGTCATGATCAAGATTCATACATTCAAGTTTAACTGAACTAGAAGCAGTTGTTAAGTTATATTTTTAAATTTCTTTCAGGAAATAATGAGGAATGTGTCTGTTCTTGATGATGAGTATTCTGTCATGTGAGAGTTTTTTTTTTAAGTAAAATATATTATTAACACATCTAGTCCTTAAGGTGTTTAATGTAGGTCATGGTATGAAATACTGTTAAACTCATTGGTTTGAACAATACTTTGCCTCTGTACATATGTTGTATTGTAGAACTCAATGTATGTATGTTTTGAAAAAATTGTGTATTCCTATCTTGTTGCTTATAGGGTTTTTATTTGTAAACACTTACATTGTTATCCTGTAGTATTTTAGATTGTTATTTATGTAGATTGTCAAAGACACATTTTCTTTCTTAATGTTTACTGGTTATTTTGAGTTCAGTTGATTATTGTAGTTGGATGTTTTAATTGTTTGGTTTGATTGGTTCACACTGATCAAATGACCAGACTGTTCTACAAATAAGACATCATATACTTAGCTTCAAATGTTTGTATATTCCTGAACTTAATTTGCTGATTTCAAATTGGAATTAGAATTGTGCTGACACAGTTTGCCTGCTTTTAACATGAGATAAAAATGAAGCTTTAACAATTTTGTGTGTGTGTTATATTGTTATATTTGATTCCAGTAGAGAAACAGTGCATGGTTGACTTATTGTTACATACAAGATTGTTCCTTAACAGCTTTCTAAATAATGTTTTAGGTTCATGATATAGCTGACCAAGAGAAACAGATAACTGACTTAAGTCCCCATCCACCTCATGCAAAACGTTGGGATGTTAGTAATTACAGGACTTGTGACCTGCCTGTTGAAGTTGGTAGTCAGCCAAATGAATCGTCACAACAACAGGTTGCTAACGATGTACATGAAGCTCGAAGAACCATTGAACGTCTTGCTCCTGTAAGACAGTGTTTAGATTCCAGATGTATTAGAACCTTAGATAAATCTCTTTTAAACAGTTTGCAAACAATAATTAAGCTGGTTTTTATTGATTTTCATCATGTAAATTGTGTTTTTGTAAACAAGTACAACTGATGTGTATCAAGAAAAGCAGCATATTGTTCTGAAGTCACAAAGATTTAGGCTATAAATCAATGTATATGTATGATGCTAATGCTGTCTAGAACTGTCTAGAATATATGATATTAGAAGTTCCTGCACATATTTTAAGATGTATCTGTGTGATGTTAAGAATTTTGGTGCATTATGTAAATTTCATGTGTATACACACACACACACACACACACACACGTATGTATGTATGTATTGTTGTTATTTTACCATACGTTTGATGCTCAATATTTATGAATGTTTTCAATGTTAGAAATTAATATTTGTGTAGGTTTTCTTGTACATTATGGTGGGTGCTCTTTTTATGGTAAGTAACCATGTACATGTTTAATGCATAAACTTATGAAGAGTAGAACAGGGAAATGTTTTGATTTCAAAATATCTAGACACTCATAAATTTTGAATAATTAACTGGTTTTCTACTTCCTACTTGAAGATACTTGAGTTTCTGTATCTTTTGAAACAATTTTTTTTTTTTAAATTATTTTCAGTTTTTCATCTGGTTATGAAATTTTGTTTAAAATAAGACATGTAATGGATGTTATCAATCAATATATTAAATCAAAAATTGAAGAGTTCTTAAAATTAAAATGAAGTTTTTAAATTCTGAATTTGAATATATTTTAATAATCAAAAATACAAAGGTATGAAACATTCTGATAATTTTATCTTAAACTGTTTTTATAGTTTCACAGATCTTCTGTTGGTAAGGCATGGCATTTTTCAAGTAGAGCTTCGTACAGAAGTCTAGACTTGGACAGTAATGGTCAAACAAGAACAGAAGGAAAGGGAATAAACTATACTATTCCTGATGAACTGACAACTGGTGTCAATTTGTTGCTTGATGGTGATTTTCCACTTGTTCAGTCTGACTGTGTTATTTGTAAAGAAAATGTGCACTTTGAAAAAGTTTGTCGAGATAAACATGAAACACTTGAATATTCAAAAGTCTGTGATTTCTGTAGCATGTCAGGAAATAATTTTACTGACAGTGGGGCACATCATACCATGAAGGATCAACCACATTTTCATATTCTTGATAAACCCAGTAATAACCATTATTACCATCATTGCAGAGGAAGTAACACATATCACATTGAAGGATGTTTGTCGCATCCAATGTTGGAATTACATCCCATGGAAAGCTATTATTTTGAGCAGGGTGGAGAGGAGCAGAAAAACGGCTCTCCTGGAGAAAATAATATGCCGAAAGATGCTTCACCACTTGTGGATTTCACTTCTCTTTATGAAAGCTCAGATGAAACAGGTATAGTAGGTTGTTCTTTTTTATTTTAAACTCTTTTTAAATCAGTCCCATTCATAACATGTACATTCCTAAAGAATGTTAATTATAGGTATCAGAAGTACTTTGTAAAAGTTAGTGTGGCTGAATCAGAGTAGGATAATTTTCCTTAAGCTTTATATTATGATGAAGAAAACCTCAAATATGCAGAAATTCTGTTACAGGTCTAAGTCTTTTTAACAAAACAGTACATTTAAAATGAAATTCCTGAATTATTTCCTTCAAATAATGTATATGCTGGTATCTGTGGTAAAACATGGAGATTTGTTTCGGTAAAAAATCTTTTGTCCTGTTGATTTTTGTTGTATCACTGTTAAGTTTCAAAGGAACATTTATTTATAATCATTTAAGTGACAAGTGTACAAAGACACAAGTAGTATGTAGCTTTAATTTAGAAGCTTGCCAAGGCTCTGATCTGAAGGAAATATACATGAAATTGGTAAAAATTTTAAAATGACTTGGAGAGAAGAGTGAATGTATGCAGAAAACAAAAGTTTCATATTGAAGAATTTGAAGCTATTTATGAAAATTACAAATACTTGTGTGAATGAAAGATATTTTTCTTGAATGTTCATGTGTGATGCATACATGTCAAATGACAAAAAACATTCATACAAGGTAATGTATAATGAAAGTTCCAAATCATATTCATCTCCTCTCACAGCTGTGACTTGACTACCAGAGTTTCATTTTTTTGCCTGTTTAAATGTTGGTCTGATTTCAGGATCACCACCTTTGTTGATGATGAGCTGGAACCATTATTAGCATGCACATTGGTTTTATTATTGGCTTCTGCATTCACCTGTGTTGTCATTTGCATTTTGACTTTTGTTGGTTCTGTCAGGGGGTCTTAGTTCTGCCCCTATTTGAAGGTCCCAGCATCCGACATTAACTCCTTGGTATGTTGTTATCCAGAATAGATTCTGTCCATATCCTATGGTTCTGCTGTTCAGTCAGAACACTGCCAGGTTTTCTGTTGGATTGGCTCTCATTATATAACACTCAACTACTGGCATTCCAAAACACATATCCACTGACACTGACAGTTATTCCTTGACCTTCAGGTTTTCAACTTTTTCCAACTAAACATTGGTCTCACTTGCTTCAGTCTTTTATGCCCTGCTTAAATACCCATAGCGATATTTATCTTATGATATATTCAACCTACATCAGTGTACCTTCTATCTTGGTACTATATAAAAGCACCTTACTCAGATAATGTAATCAAAATTTCTTGACAAAGCATTTGATCACAGTTTTCTCTGATATAGTACTGTGCTTGATACATTATTATTGCAGTTTTGGTGTCATTACCTTGCGGATTTCTTTACAATTATAATTTTTTTTTAAATATTTGACATGCTGTTTTTAGGCATAAATTCCCATGCTACTGTTGCCAGAATGAAGGCTAATCAGATCTCCCATATTCCATTCTCAGTTGAGGCTGTCTGTGATGCAGACATATATTTGGCCTGGTGATGTCTCTTCTGGGGGTTCTGAGGCTGTTTCTCTTGATGATTGAGGTCATTTTGGGAAGGATTTTAATTTGATTTTTCCATTGTTTTCCTTCAACTTCACAACCACCTCCTGCTTCTTTTCTTCAATTAGTTACTCAGGTTTGTGAGGATTTGGGGCATTCCCTAGTTGCCTTTGAGTCTTTTCCTTCCATAATAGTAGAAAGGTCAGAGGGTGACTCTTAAGTTTTTTCTCCTTCTCCTGTAATTGCTGTTTGTACTGGAAGGTTTACCACTCAATTATGTGAGGCAATAGCGTTGCCTTGTTCCCCTCTTTTTGTCGGAACAGTACAATTTGGCTTATCAATGCTAGAAGGATGTCTGTTTAGGCTCACAAAGGCTGCATCCCCTTTTGGACATGTGGAGTTCCAGATTGAAGCCTGTGATCAGTAAGAACAGATCTCATTTTTGTAAAATTTGGCTGATTCTTACTACTGTTATGAGAAGCTTCATACAAAAGTTGGAAAGAAGTTTAAAAAAATCTCAGAATTCCACACATCAGTTAGTGGACAAATTGGGTACTTTGCTGATTTCCACAATGGACAGATTGTTAGCTTCTGCTCTCTCTCTGGTTTCCTGGCTTGGGTGTTGTTGGAACTTACTGGGTAGAGATACCATCTTGGTTGGTGTTCATTTACCTGCTACTCGACTCTGTGAGTTATTGGAGATTCCTCTTCCATATCCATTGTTGTTTGCAGGTGTTGCAGAGGCATTGAAATTTAGTTTTGATGTCACCCATTTCCATTTTTAATTGTGTTCTTTAGCCTCTTGACTTTACTTAGTTTTGGCTAGTGTAGTCTAGGCTCAACTGCTTGTTACATGTCCCAACCCCTGTCTTCAGTTCCCTGATCTGTTAATACTCACATAGAGTTTTTCCTCATCCTCATTTCTTCTCCCTTAGGCAGTCTGGTACCAATGATGTTGGTGACTGTTCTGTACCAGTAGTGTCTGTAGGTGCATGGGTACATCATTTTCTGGAAGTCTGAACTTCTTCACCACTAATCCATGTGTTTTTCATGTTCTGCTGTTAGAATTGATCATTCAGTTCACATCTCTACCTTATTTATCTCTCAACCTGTGGTGTTTCCACCTTCAGCAGATCCACATAGTGTGATTCTTTGTTCCCCAGCTCTGTGGAATTTGTTGATTAAGGGAGTGATAGAAAGAGTCAGTCCCATTTTTCTGTGATTTTATTCCAGTTTTTTTTTGTACCTAAAATATATGGAAGATTGTTATACAGCCATTGATCTTTCTCATTTCAACCAGTTTTTGGATGCTTCTCAATTCACCATGAGTCCTTTCTCAGCCTATGATGGCATTTTTCACTAGATCTCTGGATGAGCACGTTTGATGTTACAGACACATACCTTCACATTCCCATAGCAAAGTCCTTCCTCTGATTTCTACATTTTGTGCAAGCTTTTTCTCCTCACCTTCATTTCTTTGAGCCTGAACACACATCATTATATGGATGACTTGTTACTTATAGCACCATCTTATCAGATGGCAGAACTGCACATCCAAATTCTCTTGGAGGCTACCAAAAGGGTGAGTATTTTCTTATCAGAGGAGAGCAATTCATTCTAATGCTCGCTCAATATATTGTTTACATGAAGGTCTTTTTCATCATGTGCTTAAGTTGGGCTTAGCCAATTCCCATCTAGCTTCAGACTATAGAGGGAGCAGTCATACTCTTACTATTCCTTATCCTACTATGCTGATCTCTCGTTTCTTTGGGATGGGCAGACATGCAATCCCTTCAGTGGTTATTGTATGACCAATGGGACGTGGCTTTCGATCCAGTGGGTCATCCCAATCTATTTAGGAGCAACATATTTGATCTCAGGTAGTGGTTGGGTTGATCCACACAATCATTGGTGCCCTTTTGTCACAAGGCCCATCTTTTCATGGATGCTTCACTGCAGGGATGAGGGGTGTATATCAATGGTCGGGAATTCCAGAGTCTATGGATGGACGACAAATCTTCCCTTCAAATTAACATTTTAGAACTCCTTGCTATTCTGTGGGAAATGGTTCATTTTTGCCTGACTTGAAATGTGAAATAATTATGATGTATTCCAACAATTAAATGGTGGTGTCTTACATTTCTTGTCAAGGGGGGGCACATTCTTGGGTCCTTTGTTTATGGACTTTGGATGTTCTCTACTGAGTTTACTTCCATGTTATTAGCTTTCCAGATTGCCATGTTATGGGAATGATAAATGTAGTAGCAGATTGTCTGTCTTAGCCCAGCTACATTCTCCTGAGTGAAAAGATGCTACATTATGAGGTCTTTCAGTGAATTTCCTTTTGGTTCTAGTCTCCAATGATTGACACATTTTGACACTCTTGGAACTCTCAACTACAAGCTCTTTTGTCTTTGATGCTTCATTCTCAGGCTTTGGCAATAAATGCATTCAGTCAGAATTAAACAGGTTTGCACTTATATGCTTTCTCCCAATTCATCTGTTGCCCAGAGTTTTCACTGTGATTTTATCCACTCCTTATTGGGAATTATATATTGTCTCATATTTGTGGATGCAACCACAGTTTCCTCTTTTTCAGTAGCTTCAAGAGGGTCCACCACTTCCTCTTTGGCCATCTCTGTTGAAGCAGTCTTGATCTGACATTCAGAAGCTCAAACATCATGCTTGGATTTTATTTGATCCTTTGCACAACATTAAGGTTTAATTCTGAAATTTTGTATGTGGCTCAATCTCTCCTTAGACACACAATAGCCATTTGTCAGTGTAAATGGCACATTTATTGCCAGTGGTATCTCAGTGGAAATTAACCCACTTCATCCAACTGTTTCCACCATGTCCTGGTTTTTGGACCTAGCTTTTTGAAAAAGATCTTGATTTATCTACTGTTACCCTATATGAGACAGCTTTGTTGACTACCCTTCAGTTTTGACACATAAGAAGGTTTTTGAGTCCCCTGTTTTTTTTTTTTTTTTGCCTACATAAATCTTTTCACCTTATTCATTCGGAAAGGTCTTTTCTTTTGCCTAACTGGGATATTAAGGTGGAATTGCATGCTTTGTCTCATCATCCCTATGAGCCTTTAGCATCATGCTCTGTGTGTCTGTTACCTTTCTATAAAATATATTTTTTGTTGTTGCTGGCATGTAGACATTGTAGGTCTGACTTATTTGCATTACATATAAACAGCACATTGTACCTATGTTCGACTCTGTCTGGATAGATCCTTCTTTCCTAAGACTCTGGCAACCAGGGTAGGGGATAAACCTTTCTCTCTAATTAATTTATGGGCTATTTCTCACCTTTATGACTGTTTTGATCCCAACTATTTGCTATGCCTTATCAGAGTCCTCAGGTGGTATGTAGCTCACACTGGTTCCTTTTGTGGTATTAAAAATTGACTTTCTATTCATTAGGATCCTTGTGTTTCTCAGGAGTTATCCCACATTACCTTGATGAGGTGGTTTTGCACATTGATCCATATTGCTTATTCTGGCCTATCTTTACCAGAGAGGAGTATGCTGCAAGTCTCATGTTATCATATTCATCATATTTCTATGTTCTTAGCTGCTCATTTGAATTGGTCACTGTGGACATTGTATAGGCTAGTGTGTGGACTTCTTCCAATATTTTTTTTCTCTTATTATTTACATGATGTGACAGTTTCTTTTAAAGGTTTTTGCCTACCCCTCAGTGACTGTGTTGACCACATCTTCTAAATAATAACGAAGGGTATTTTTTTTCCCTTCTTTCCACTGGTTTTCTTTTTCCTGAATCCCTTATCTCTTTTTCACTGGATTTCACTTTGGGGTGAGTGTTACTTAGGCAGATATGCTTTTCTCATTACACGTCCACACTAACAACTTCTGTCTCATTATTATTCCCAGTTGCAACAGGCTCTGTAGAAATGAGGGGCTTTATAAGACCACCTGAGTGTTCACCAAGGGTTATTGCTATTCTATGCTGGACCATCTCTTGTGGATGATCATGAGTAAAACTAAAGGGGGTCAGCTTGCTTTTAAAAATTATGGAATTTGGTTCATTTATTACACTGTTTCCAGAACATTGTTGCTCTGTACTCCCCAATGCACATTACCCCTCAGATTTTGCTAGTGGAGCTAGGGAATCTTTACTACAACCAATTTCCAGTAACTGAACTGGTGGACAGAGGTTTTCTTCCAAAGTGTTAGAATGAATTTCTTCACTCTTGGAGAAAAGTGCAAAGTTATGAGCCCTCCCCACCATCTAAATTTTTGGATGTTTTCCCAGCTGTAGGTAGGAGCTGCACCAGCCTCTATGGGAACCCACTCATAATACTGGTTTAGATTTAATACTTCTCTATCTGGTTGAGGTGTACCTGTCCCTTCTTTTTGAGCAGTTTCTGGTTATCTTCCTTATTCCAAATGCAGAGTGGTGCTATCTTGGGTCCTTGGTTGAGCACAGTGGTTCCATGTCCTCCCTGTAATTCTACAAGCAAATGGAATGCTTCTTGCTGACTCAGTTGGATAGAGAGGATGCATGTTCATAATTCCAGATCTGCCATTTTGTGCCTTGGGTGTTGCCTTTTTGAGCTTCTTCAGGTGGAGAAGAAAGTTTGTCCACTTTGGTGTTGCTTACATTTTCATTGTGATCTTGGTGTTCAGAACACATCATTTTATGGCTACAGGTTTGGAATTTTGCTATAATCCTTCTATCTAACATTGCATTCTAACTGTCCTAGCCACTGACACAGATTTAGGTATTTTGACCCCTTAATTTTAACCTTGAGTAGTTGAACCTCAGCTATCTGATTAGGGCTGGCCTGTAGTAGTGACCATTCAGATACTGTTACACCCTTTCTTCTGAACCTAAGTTCTAGATGACAAGCATACCTGTTATAGATTTAGTGATTTCTCTCACTATGTTACCAACCTTGTCTATATACATCTATGATTTATGCAGGTGCTTTATGTATGGAAATACCCTCACTGGTCCCTCCACTGTTTCAATTTATCTGTCAGTGTAGGTGTGTTTTTGAAGTTAACATTTATCTTGATTGAAAATATATTTCCAATAGTATTAACCTCTGCTTCCCCACTAGGAGCTGGTGTTAGTGACTGGGATGGTGTAAGTTTAAAAAAGTGATTACATTATCTGAGTAAGATGTTTGTATATTGTACCAGAATAGAGAGTGCATTGATACATGTGGAGAGTGTCACAAGACAAATGTTGTCAAGGGCAATTTCAATGAGGTATAAAAGACTGGAGTAAGAACAAAAATCAGACCAATACTTAGATGGTAAAGAAAGAAACCATGGTAGTTTAGTAACACTTAGTGTGAGTGGAGGCAAGTATTATTGGAAATACATTTTTGATTTTAAAAAAATGTTAATTATCCTAGAGACGATTGTCCAATTACGGAAACATAAATGTTAAAGCAAGCACTGAGATGCATTTCAAGTTACAATATATGGAGCAGAAACCAACAGTTTATATCATTGACACCATGTAAAGGAAGAGAGTTCTAAATAAAAAATAAATAAAAATGTAGCAGAACTTTGATCATATAGGCTGCCATTTAACAGATTTTGACTATAACCAGTTATCATTTAGTTTTGGTGTTTGGATTGATAACTCATTTTAATCAAACCAGTTAGGTGGAGGATCTACTTGCAAAGTATGTATGTAGTAATAGTTGAATCATCATATGATTATACAGAAATTTGAATGAAAAGCTTTGTTATTGGACCTAAAAACCAGTTCTATTGCAGATTCCAACAACAACACTGCTAGTTGAATTCTCAATCTGTTAATGTCCTGATGATGATTGTTCTTCAAAATTTGACAAACATTTGCCTTAAAAATTATCTTTAAGTAACTGTTGCTACAATCTTTAGCCTAACAGCTTCATTAGGAAGTTATGTATAATGTGTGTGAATAATAATGCTAAACAGAATTCGTTGGTAGATTTAGTAAGATTTATTGAAAAAGTAATAGTTTTGTTAGGAGATATTTCAGAAGTATAAACCAAATTGTTTAAATTGAACTATGTCTATGTGTATTTCACATATTTTGTTTAATAATTTATATACTATAGTATCAGACGTAATGAACTTTATTGAATGTTTAATCAATGAACAGTTATTTGCTGAGAATGAAATATTTGATGCTTTTATTTAAGGAGATTTTCAAGATAGTTTTGGTACTGTAGTCTTGAATGAGTATTTGGATATTTTGAAATTAAGTTTTGTATGTTATTTTGTATCTGAGACTCCAAGTCAATTTTTATTCTAACTGTAAACCTACATCAAGATGGTGACTTGTGTATTCAACTCATGACTGCATGACCTGCATTTAAATAAATTTGTATCTGATTTTAAAAATGAACCCTAAATAACTAACCTATGTGTTTCCCATTACGATATGTTGATTTGTAGGTTGATACTGGATAGGTATTTAGGTTAACTTATTATTTTGTTCCCCTTCGGGGAACGAAAAATAACCAGGGGTGGATAGAAACTACTGTATCTCTTCACCCCCACAAAATAACCAGGGGCATTACAATATGTTCCAGAGTGCATGCATTATATATATCGATGATCATTCCACCATAAAACATAGGGATGGTGTATTTTTGGGTTTCATAAAATCTTTCATGCAGTTGAAGCAACAGAAATTGCATAATAGACTAATTTTAATAGTTCAACATTAATTTTTTCCATAAAATTTATGTGGCACAATAAGAAAGTAAATTGTATCAAAAGTAAGCAAGGTGACTGTAAGTTGTATATATTTCTGAAGTGATCTCAGTTCTGAAATCTGTACACGTGTTGTTATGCTGTATGTGAATTTCTTTTAAAATTTTAGGTGAAAAGAAAACACCAGTATTAAGAAAGGTGGGGATTGTGCTATGAATTTCTCACAAGGACTAAATTTACTGTGACATTAGAAGGAAAATGAATGATTAAACCTAGAAATATGCTTGTTTATGCAATGTGTGTAAAAAGATTTATTAAGTTGCATTGGATCTTCTTTTTATTGGTTAAAACCTGTACTTAAAGGTTATCTAGTGGAAATATTGTGATAAGAAATTTTTATACCTTTTTCTTGATATACTATGCATTTTTTTTGCTATATCTATTTAGAATATTTTGCATTTTATGTTTTTTATTTAAGTGTCAAACTGTAAAATACTTTTTTTTAGTCTCAAAGTTTCATAACTGAATTGTTTCATCAGGTGTAACAAACTTTTTTGTAGCAGACATAATATGAGAAAAAAAATGCAAACTATCATAGGTATTGCTGTGAAAAAAAGAAGTGAAATGACTGTAGAATCACTTCTCAGGAAGTTAATTAACCAAAAATGATAATCCTTAACAATGTGTACCTAAGTAAATATGACATAAATGCTCGTGCTGATATGGTCAATGCATATGTTTAGGTGAATTATTTCAGCTTTACTATAGTTTTCTTCTGATCTAGTTCTTAGATTATGTTATATTGACATAGATATACTTACCATGCTGCTTAGCCCAAGAAAACAGCTTTTAACACTGGGATTATATATTAATGGTTTTTCTTGGGTTGAGTAATTAGTTAAAAAATAAAGAATATTATACATTGTGAAGTGATCTAAGGTTGTTAATGAGTTATGGCACAATAAAGGGCATGTCTTACATATCATGAATTGACTTAAACTAAAAGATTTTGGTTAAAAGTTAGAGTTTTCATGTTTTAGAATTTGTGTGTGTGAGAATGTGAGTGCGTATGTATTCAAGTTAATAAAAGTTTAATATTACAGATGTTTAGTAGGTAAATATGCATTGCCTATAAAACAGATTAAGAAGCAATATAGTAATGTATGTGCTTTTGACTGTGAAATTAAAATTTAGTTTTTGAAAGGCAAACATTTGTATATAAATTCTTTCAGAACCAGTATTGTCAGAACATCGTCATAGCTGGCCATTAGTCAGGCCTGGTCGTGAAGACACTGCTGCTCTTTCTCCGTCATTTCACTACCTTCAAAAGTATGTAGATTGAATTTTGGAGTGACAGTTATAAAAGAATTGATCATTTTCTTCTATTAGGTTTTCTGAATTTGTAATGACAAGAATCTTAATTTAAGTTAGTACTGTGCTAAAATGTGAAGTAATTCTACAAATTTTAAACATACAAATACATATTTTTTAAAAGGATGGGTCACTGTATTGGTATACTATAAAATTAGTTAAATACATATTTTTTGTTCTGTACTGTATTCAGTAGTTTACAAGTGGACTCAAGTCTTCCTCTCTCATCACCTGTTGAACAGGATGTCTTTAGAAAAAGGTAAATAATTTTTGAAATTTCATTTATTGTATATTTACTCATAAAACAATATGATATTGCTTTTAGTTACTTTGTTAATCTTAACTATATTTCTGTGTGGAATTTAGTTATTTTAGAGCTCTTTGATGTTTTCTTTTTCAGAAATAATTTTAGCTATTGAGTTTTGATTAAGTAAAACAGTTTATGTCATTTCTGTGATGAAAACATTAATTGAGGAAATATCTTTATTGTGTAAAGTGTTATGTTTTTTTAAAGTTTGAAGTAATTTTGAACTTTGGAAGCTCATTGAACTCACTTAGTAAAAACAGATGAAACTCCCATTAAACAGTTTGAATGTCAGTAGCAAGAAAGCAGGATTAAAAATACACAAGAAAGAAGACAAATATATAACTATTATGACACAGATTCCATCAAACTGAGAAAGAAGAAATTGATAAAATGTCAGAGTACAAATATTTAGGAGAAAATCCCTCCAAATAAAAAATATAATAAGGGAAGAAATTATGGTAAGAATAAAGACAACATGGCAATATTTAGAAATGTATGAAGAAATTATAGAGGACTAGATATTTACATTACTTTGAAGAAAAAGATCACGGATCAGTGTTTACAACCAGTCTTAATATATGGTGCCAAACATGGACACTAACAAAAGAGATAAGTAAAAGAAACCATGCAAAAATACTTCATATAATGCTATAAGACAGATGGCAAAACGACAGAATTAGAAAAACAAGAAATATAATAGATGCAGTGAGGTTCATTCTAAGAACTAAATGGAAGTAGGCTGGGCATGTAGCAAGGTATTTTGATAACAAGTAGACATTAAGAACAATGGAATGGCAACCAAGGACAAGTGGAGGAACATTATAGTGGCAGAAGCAGGAGACAGATGACGTGGTATACTAAGAACAGGAAACATTTGACGGATCTCATTGAGAGTTACATCCAACTAGGGATGACTGTAGCTTCAAGACATAGAGATAATGTTACTGATGATGCTCACCCTTCAGTGCTGCGTTTATGAACTAACACACACTTATTGTTCAAAGTTGATTTGAAGAATATGATAACTGCATTCATTTTTCCTTGTTCAGGAAAGTCACTAGATCTTGATCCAGTTAGCCTGCTAAACTCCTCTCCAACATGTTTGATCCAACTGCAGACAATACTTCTTCAGTCAGTGTGCTGCATTTAAATGAGATTTTCCCACATCATATAGAGCATATACCAGGTTGAATCCAAGTTATAGCTATTTCAAAATGGGGCTTAGTCTAATGTTAGGTAATGTTCATAATAAGTTGGCTGTTCAGTATAAAAAAAATACTTAAGGAAGACTGTGAAGTTAAGCACAAGTGTAAATGAGAGATGGTAGCTTCTTTCACAAAATTATTTTACGGTTAATTAATAATATTTTAAAGTATTACTTGCATATTTTTTATACATACATATATATATGTACATAAAATTATTTTCCAGTCCTCGAAAGTGGCAAGAAGAAATGGTAACTGTGAAACAAGTGAACAAGAAAATTCACAGTAAGCATTTTTCTACAGATTCTAGGGAACCTCTTCAGCATATCTACTACATTCAGTGTAAAAAGATCTTCTCTCTTATATTGATAGTTTTATTCATTTGACAAGAACAAAGCTCAGTTATACTTGTAACTTATGCATAAAAAAGTTTAAAGATAATTCTTTACCATTGAAAGAATTGAAAATAAAGCCATAACATCGAAGTATAAAGAACATTTTTATTTTTTGCATGGAACTTGGAACTATTCTGCCATGTATGTAGCAAAGAAATGGTTGTAACTGATAAAATAAATCCCTTTTAGCTTGATTTTAATTTGAAAGAATAGAAAGTTATTACTGTGTATATTATTTTTCTTAGTGTTGAAAAAGAAAATAAGAACTTTCGAGGAAATATTTGAATTGGAGCACGGGTTCAGGGTAAGTTTAACAAAATACTCTTGTAGTTTGTGGTTTTTGTAGGTCATGCAGAATATTAAGTTACACAATTTTATACTCTTATGTAATGTCATTATTTATTATAATAACTTTTATTGTTTAACTGTAAAGCAGATTAGATAATATTAAAGTTATTGAAAAATATATGTGCTAATGTTTATTATTTGTACTTAATGCAGACTTACAAAAGTATATAAAAATATTACATTCTTCATGTAAAAAGTGTATTTAATGTAGCAACAAGAAATTATTATAATGTTTTATTTAGCCATCTCATGCAGAAAAGATGAATTATACAGAAATAAAAAATCTTCTCATAAAGTTGAATAATGCCAGGAAAGACCTGAAATGTAAGTTTTATTGTTGATTCTACATATGATATAATTTCTAACAGAAATTCTCAGTAGATTTAAAATTGTGCTGCTAACAACTTTCTCAGTTATTACCTCTTTAGTTATTGCTGATTTGTTTATAACACCAGTTTCATATGCTTTATTAAAATTAGTGTTTAAATCAACTTTCTTAATTTGCTTCCATTAATTTTCATACTGTTTTTAAACATTAGTGAATAACTGTTAAAATAGTTTTGGGAACATTTTTGTATTGGTGCTTTGTTAATGAAATATGTATTTTTGTTTTGTAATTCAAAACATGCATACATTACATTAAACTTATTCTGAATATTAAAAATCAACAAGTCACATGACAGCTGCAATCATAACAAACTCATGGTTGATATTACTACATTTTTACATTTTTTGGTGTTCTGTGGGTAGTTTGACATAAAAAATTTGGAAAGGTATGTAACAGTCCATTCCAATGCAAAATATTGATACACTCAGGTCAGTCAGATATGCTATGATCAGAGATGGCCCTGCATGGCCAGGTGGTTTAGGCACTCGATTTGTAATCTGTGGCTTGAATCTCCATCACACCAAGCATGCTTGCCTTTTCAATCGATTTGTAATCTGTGGCTTGAATCTCCATCACACCAAGCATGCTCGTGCCTTTTCAATCATGGGGATATTACAATGTGATGGTTAATCCTAACTATTTGTTGGTAAAAGAGTAGCCTAAGTGTTGGCAGTGAGTGGTGATGGCTCCTGTGAATTTCTATATAATCAGTGTTGCAAGTGGTACTAGGAAACTATTTCATGTACGTTAGATGAATTACTGAAAGCTTTCTGGAAGGACTGGTGTGCTTTAGTCAAAAGCTAATAGCTAAGACAATCTTTATAATCCAGACAGTAGTATACAAAATAATTAAGAATAATCTGTTTGAAAAAGGGACACAAATCATGTTGTTCATACCTCAAGCAGCTAGAGAATGAAGTGGATATTCTTGCTATTCTATACTAAGACATACCAGTCAGGATTTGTTGAATGCAGCCAGCACCTATGGATTTACATGCAACCAGACTGTTGAAATATAGGTATTGGTAAATTATCATTATCTTACACTAGATGGATTATTGAAAATTGTGTGGAGGACTGGTTTGCTTTCAGTGATGCCTTTTACAATGTAAATTATGCTGCACGGTTATTATAGAGATGCAAAGTTGTCAGATAGAGCATGTCTCATATCACCTGAAAAATTGTTTTTCATACACCAAGGCCTTAATTTTATGTTTATTTAAAAACATTTAAATAAAACTTAAATACAGCATTAATGATTTTACTCTGTAAAAGTTTATCTGACACTTGTGTTTTACTGACATTCTAAGAAAAAACTGTCACACATATTAAGGATATAACTTTTGTAAACAAAACAAAAAAAAAAACATTACTTTCTGTAGATCATTTACCAGAAGGTTGGTGTAACTTAGTTTGACAGTTGTTAGCATGTTTAATTTTTTTAAAATATATTTCGCATTTTTCTATATTTATTAGAGTCAATATACAAATATGTGTAAGGTGATGATGGGAACATTTTGGGTACTTGGAACAGTCTGCAGGTTGTACTGTGTAACATATATGTACAAGTGAATTATTTTGTTAACTTTGATAAGGAATTATAAGGAATGCATTCTTATGGGTTTTGGAAGTAGGATTCATAGGGCATCAATTTTATCAACTGTCCACTATTTTACAGTCATCGTTTATGATTACTGGTATTGGATACTGTAGCAAGTAAGATTTCAAAGATTTTTCAAATCTTTTTTTTACTTTAGCATTCTTCAGTTAAGTAATGCTTGCTTGATTTTAGCAACCTGGCCACTACTACTATTATGCATGCTCACCATGTTTTCTAGACAGTGGCATAACTGGAAAAGATGCCCTCTCTCCCATAAGAAGTAATTGGGCCCCCTACATTTATTTACCTTGTTGGAAATTCTAAAGTTTATCAAGCCCCTTTGGAGCCCACCTTACAATTGTGGGGGCATACTTTCTTTCCCGTGACCTCATCTTTTCTGACTATTGGTTTGAAGCTTTATGAAGAAGAGGGTCTATTGCCATAATACAATGAACATTCTTAAACTGAGTGATACCATTGGAACTAATGCTGAAGCCATTGATAAGGATATGTTTTATGTTATTCCCTTGTTAAGAAAAATTTGATTATCAAATATGATAACAACAGGATTGAAGAGTTGTTATTATGATGATTTCCTCTGGTGGCATTTCAAGAAACTGGTTGAAGGCACTGTTCTAGTATCCTTCTGCATGTATATGGATACTACTTTGCTTGTCTGCTACATGGTTTTCTCTACTACCTATTTCAGATACCTAAACTCACTTTTTAAACACCCTGTATCTTTTTGTTGGGATAAATAACAAAATGTGGAATTTGTTTTATATAATTATCCTACTTCTTGCTTACTAAATAAAAAAAAAAATGAAAACAAATTTCATTCAAAATAAAAAGCACTGAGCCAAGAGTGATTTATTAGGTAACCATCTGTCATCACTGTTAACCATTTTCTTTATCATAAATGTATATCTTTGCTTAAATGTACACAATTAAATGCATAGTTAATAACTACTTGTGTTTGAAAAAAATGAATAAAACTTAGCATTTTGCAATTAGACTTTCTTTAAGTTAGTTAAATATTACTCTTTTTATTGAATATTGCAACCTTTTGTGGTTGGAAAAAAGTTAGATTTCAAAAACACTATTCATCTTTCGATAGAACTGAGAATATAACCTTGTGCTGTGTTGAAATTTTTTTTTACACATGTTAAGCCTTTGAATTAAACTCCACCCCTCTTAATAACCTGTACTGCACCAACTTATAATATACTCAGCATTAAACTTCATTGTTCTTTCAATAGGAGGGCTGTTTATCCTTCATGCATAGCACTCATTTTGAGGGCATTAATTATACAAGTTAATTACTGTTTGTCATTCATGCGTGTATTTGCAATTACAAATTATACAATTTTTACACGTATTATTTTAAACTTTCATTAACATTTGAAATGTCTGTTTTTTTATCTTTATTTTCTTGGTTTAAAGAAAACTGCAAATCTTTAAACTTTCAGTTAGAGCATATTCTAAGAATTTCTGTTTGTATTGTATGAATTTGATTTCTTTTGCTAACCAGATGAGGAAATTTTAGGATATGTCACTGCATCTCTATTATAGCTTCTTTAATAGAACTATTTTCCATTGTTATTAACCCAGTGTTTGAGTGTAAGTATGAAATTACAAAGGCCTAAATACCACACCTAATTTAAAAAAAAAGTAAACATTCTTTGTTAATTCACTTTTGTGAATCTAAATGCATAAAATTTCTCCTATCTGCATTTCTGAAACCTCAGTGGTTACTAGAATTGCTCAGATGTTGAGCAAAATTACCGTCAATGTACACCATTTGACTTGTTCATTTCAGATGTAGGATTCACAGCCTCCTACTTTCAAATCTTTTGCTGATCCTATCTTTTCATTGTATGTCTTTGACCAGCTCTTCCCACAACTTCGTTTCTGGTTCTTCTCTGTATATCTAGGTTCAGGTAACACCCATCTTTGTTATTTGCTACTCAGGTATTTGATACATTCTTGTATTCCAGATATATTATTTCATTTTCCTCCATCACCTGTTTGGTTTGTTGTATCTTTGTAGTTCATTTCGATTTATGCTTTGCGTCGGATCTCGGTTACTTTGTCCTACTTGAACCTAATATTCCTTCTCTGTACCCTGTCAATGGACTTTTTTCTTCTGTTTCTAGTATTCCTATATCTTGAACTTTACTCTTAGTTTGGCATTTTTTTCTTTTTACTTTGAATTTTTTATCTTTAATCTGTCCTCCTTGTCATTTGCCTACTCAAATTATTAATTTCCTATCCCCTGTACTTTTCTAAGACATGAATTTTTCCTCTGACCTCTTTCCTGGGATAAAGTTACACTAACCTGTTTTTCCTATTACCCATTTCACTTTCATTGGTTCTGTGATTTACTTTTTTTGGGATACCTTGTTTTCTGGAGTTAAAATCCCTCAGTTTTATCTGGGGGACTCCATTTGACATACTTTCACTATGCAGACATTTTGGGGACCTTTCCTGCTGGCCTCTCTCCTGAAATGTCAGTCATCTTGGGGCTCTCTTATCAGTTGTTTTGATAACTACCTATCATACTTGTTTTTTTTTTCAAATCTCATTCTTAACCTGGTGGGAACTTAATGGGGTTGAAATATTATTACTTGTTTGATGTTTTCAAATAAAAGCTTTTTTAATACCTATATCAACTGTCTCTACCGTTTGTGTGTGTGTGTGTACACACACTTTAGGTGTTTTCCTTGTCACTGTAAATTTTTCTTACAATCTGATTTGATGCTAGATTTTTCCAGTGTTTGTCTTTGCCTGTCATTATTGTACTTTCTCATGTGATTGGACAAAAGTCTGTTGAACAGCAATGCAACTTCCATCAAATAGCGAACATAAAAAAATACTGATGGTGAAAATGCTTTTTATGCTGTTTTTTTTTTTTTAAATGAAAATGTATTTTAAGAGATCCAAATATATCCATATGAAAGCAAAACAGATAGGTTAATATAACTGTGATATTTAGTGTACATATTCAGTATATGTTTTTTAAAGAATCTTATAGTGAATAAGAACAGATTTTCAAAATAGCTTTTTTTGTTATAAAATACGTGCAAAATATTTTGAAATGATTTGAAATCAAGTTATGTTATATAGTATGTATAAATGTATTTAAAAATGCAAATACTAATTTTAGATTTGAAGCGAGAACATCACTTAGATCATGCGGAAGGAGTTGCAAGGTTTCATATGGAGAATGAAATAATTTCAAAGGAATGGAATGACTACAAAGAGATGGAACGTAACAATATATGTGAAGAAAAACTATACAAACCAACACTGGAAGAATCATTGCAAGTGGTTCTCAAAGATTTATCAGAGGAAAGGCAGTTAGCTCTAAGACCTGATGCTATTGAGGTGTTAATCTCTATTTTTTTTACAAGTAACTTTTTTTTGTTATAGTATTTAGTGTTCATATGAATATTATTGTAGTTCCTTCTCAATGAACAATTGAATGGAGACAAAGTAGAAAGAAAAATGACAGGAAATGCATTACTGTCAGCTTTTCATGTAATTATGTATGACTGGATCATAGTGCATGTGCCATGACCTTTTACAGAGTTACGTTCAAATTTTAACTAAAGAACTTTATTATTAATATTTATCAGTAAATTTGGCATCAAAATATAGTTTATGATTCAAATTTTTAGAATATCTAAATTTTAATTTTTTTTAGATTTGAAAATTAAATATTTAAAAAAATTCTCAGTTGACACTTCTCCATATAAAATGACTCATCTGTGCTTTGAATTCTCCTGTATAGATTTTATGTCTTTAATATGGCTTACAGTGTTCAACTGATTAGAAACACAAATGATATATAATGACAAATGAGAACATAAAATTTGAATCACCTAACTTTTTGATTTACTGAGACACAAATAAATTTATTAAACCACATAGAGAAGTCCTCCCCACACTTTTCCATTGATTTCAAAGCATTTATCTATCCAGTGTCATTGTGTGATGGACATGGTACCAACCAATGGAAAGAGCATTATATCCTTTACAGAAGGATTAATTTTTTATTTCTTTTTTAGTAGGTATATGCAGACATTTGACTAAGAATCTTTGGCTGTGATCAGTTAGTGTTAGGGTAGATAAAATAACAGATATAGTATAGTTTTACCAAAGAAAGGAACCATTTGGTATTCATTTTGAAAGTTCTAGAGGTTTTATAAAAAATATATAAGGTGAAATGAAATATTTTTATTATAAACCTCATGATCACCCTTTCTTCTTACTGATCTTGAAAAGGCTTAGGTAACTTACAGACAAATGTTTTGAAGAAATGGTTCATTGAAAATTTCAATTATTCTGTTCAAAAGACTTGAATATTTATGAAAAGCTTGCCAAATTTTATGAAGATATATTTCATAAATTCACAGTTATAACACCACAGCATATGTTTCTACATTCTGAATGTAACAAACTTTTGAACATTTCTTCAAATTAAATGAAACTAATATTCAGTATATGTTTCCTAATGGGTATTAGAAAGTATCTTCAAATTGTAAGGACATTAAAAAGATTAGACAGCAAAGGAAAATGGGAGTTAGTTGTGTTTCTTCCTTTAGTAGCTACTCAACTGTTCTTTGTTCTGTAAACCAGCTTTTCAACTGTTGGAAAGCTAGTCATGCATTTTCCATGTACATTGATTTTGTTAAAACATGAAGTAGTTTGAACTTCATTTGTTTAAGTAAAACTGAATTAAATACTAATTTTCCAAAAAAAATTTATATGTATTACTGTTGAATAATAATTGATACAAAATAACTTTCAGATTTTATTCATTCAAATGCAAAATATGCTGTAAAACAAACAAACTTGGTAACATATTAGATTTTAGATTCATTTTACTGTTATTAGTTTCTAATGTAAGATAAAACTTTACAAAACATTTCATTTGTTTCTTCTTACGGATATATACTACCTAATGATGCCAGGAAATGTCTAAAGAACAAGTAATGGATGAGAAAGTTTCCCTCCAAAAAGCTCTACTTGGGTTTGAGAGCATTCATGGAAGACCTACACCTACTTCTGGCAGAGAACTGGTTCGCCCTTTGTATGAACGATATCGAACCTTGAAAAGATTAGTTACAAGAAACAGTTTGCTAGGAGGGAAGGGAAAAGATGCAGGTTATGAGTTACAGCCAATTCTGGAACATGTAGCTATGGATTTTATATCACCTCAGCCTCAAGAAGAAGGAATGGTTTGTGTGCATTAAAAGTTAGTTTGAAATGATTACTAATAAAATAAAAAAAATAATATGCTAAGTAATCTTTTATTATAATGCCTCTTAACTATGAAGATTTTATATGGCTTTTTTGTGATGGTAAATTTATTTTATATTCTAAATGAAAATAAGTTTTTTATTTTATTTTTAAGTTATTGTTTTATAACTACATTAAAAATATAAGTCTTTTATTTCTCTCCTTTATTTACTATTATGTTCTTATTAAAAACCAAAATTGTATTACACTGCTAAATGGGTCTACTTTCCAAGTTCCTGATATTTTTTAAAACAGAAATACAAGGTACTTACTTGAAATTAGAAAACAAAATAATCTTTAATATTGAAAGTTTTATTTTATATGTAGAATGTAGTTTATATTTCAGAATTTTAATATGGATCTTATAATAAACAGTAAAATATTATCCAATATTGTAATTTCTGGTACCTTAAATATATATAATCCCTTTTTTAAGCTTTCATGTAAGAGTAAATTCCAAAATTTAGTCACCATATATTAATAAGTAGCTATTTTTAAATCTCCAGGTTTTCCACTCTTCCAATTTAAATATTTAGAACACTTGCTTCCAGTTTTTTATATCCTGCTAGAATGCCTTAGGCAAATTCTAAATTTTCAAATTTATCCACTTACTTCAATGCACTTTCTGTCTCGTTGCTGTATCTGAGCACTTTATTCAATGATATAATTGCTTTTTCTTAACAAAGTATTCAGCACGCGTTTTTATCAACAGGAGTTGTACTATAATTATAAACTATTTATGATGTGCATTTGAATGTGGTTGGTTTATCTACATTACCTTTTTGTTTATAATGATACATTATTTAAAAACAAACGTAATGACAGGTATCATTTCCCATGTTTCTACAACAGAGATCAACCATACCTATTCTATTTTAATTCTGCAATCTGGTGTTTATCAACAGCCAGGTGAGGGGGTTACTCTCAATTAAAGCTGTTCATAATATGATCTGATGCAAGACAGATATATATACAGACCAAGGGTGTGTCTGTGGAGGGTTCTGAAGCTTTTAGAAATGACTTGGGGAATGACTGGTGAGAATTTGTAGTTGCTTTTTCCAGCTCTTTCTTTTACTAGGTCAGCCTCAAAAGAAAATTATTTTGAGCAGCCATCTCCAGCCCCTTTTTTACCATTTGGTTAGTTGGGTTTGTGAGAGGTTTTGGGGTCTTTCCTATTGCATTTAACTGTACTCCTTTCTTGTTAGCAGAAAGGATAGCATGGCTACTTGATTTTGTATCCTTTTCCTGATATTGCTGTTCATGCTGGGAAATTTGCTGCTCAGTTAAGCAACAGGACAGCTATACTTTGTCCCCCATCTTTATCATATCAACAAACATTATCTTTTCACTGCCTGGAGAAGGTGTGTTTAGATTCTCAGTAGACAGACCTGTGGGAGTCTAGGTGGGAACCTGTGCTCACTTTAAATGGATATAATTTTTTTATTTGTCTTACTCTCACGACTGTTCTCGGGTATTTATCTTCAACGTATCTTTTGTTTGAAGCTTATCAATGTTTCCCTCCAGAACTGGAGGATGATTTGGGATTTTACTGACATCTACCTCAGTCACATTGTCTTCTCTTTTTTCTCTGGTTACCTGGCTGATTTGTTGCTGGGATTTATTGGGTAGAGACACTTTGTTAAAAAGGGCCTGGTTACTGTCTTCTGCTATTAGGGAGTTATGGAAAGCTTCTTTCCTTCACCCATGTTATTTGCTGTAGTTTCAGAGATGTAAGAATCCCAAATTAATACTGCTCATTATGTTCTTCTTTGTTGTACTCAGATTCTCATCTTTCTGGCTATAATTTGAGAGTATCAGTTTGCAGTGTTTCCTGACCCCCTCCTTTGGTTTTTAGGTCTATTGATTCCCACAAAAGGGCCCATCCATATTTTTGAGAATCATCAGCCCTTGTGGATCAACAACAGTGGTCTCAATGATTATTCTGGGAACAGAGGAGTACAATTACTCACTTCCTGGATGTTTGATGTGCTTTCATCAGGGGTTCATGGTTATTCTAGGTTCTGGCTTCAGGTGTGGTCACTCAATTTATGCCACTTCTGCTCTTGTCTGCTCAACCTGTTGCCTTCTTACTGCCAATATATCCATGGTGAGTGGATCTCCATTCCCAAGCCGTAAGAGAGTTGTTCATAAAAAAGGCATTAGAGGTGGTTGGTCTCATTGTTTTGAGATTTTATTTCCATTTATTTGTGGTACCCAAGAAGGTATGAGGTTGGCATCCCATCATACATTTATTTAGACTTAACCAATTTTTAGATCCTCCTCACTTTTTTATGGGATTTTTTCTCAACCTATAATGGCAATTTTCACCAGTGCTCTGGATGACTAAGTTCAATGTTATTGATGTTTATTTCCACATTATCATGGCAGAATCGACCCAGAGGTTTCTCAGGTTTATGCACAAGAGTCAGGTGTTACAGTTCTGAGCTCTTTCTTTTCTTCTTGCATCAGTGTCTTATGTTTTATGCAGAGTTATTCAAGCTTTTTCCTGTCACCTGCATTCCCTGGGCCTGTGTACCCATCATTATATGGACAACTGGCTCCATCCCATCAATTAGCAGAATAACAGTCAGATTCTTCTTTCAAAGTCAAAAACAGGCTTCCTTATGATATTGGAGAAATCTATTTTGTTACTGATGCAATGTCTCATTCATTTGGGTGTGTTTTTCAATACTTAAGTTGTGCTCAACCAACCCCTCTGAGGCTTTGAGCCATAGAAAGAGTCATTATGGTTTTACTTCTGTCTCCTTCTCCTACTGCATGGATGGTTCTCTCTTTTGAGTATATGAGTATCTCTTGAACTTTTCATTCCTTTGAGACAACCACAGCTTCATATTTTTATGTCAATAGCTACCCAGTTGAAATGCATTTTGGAAGACATTGTGCAGGCTGGTGTGTGGATTGCCATTAATATGGGCTTTTGACTATCCCCTGTAGCTATTTTGACCACATCTTTTACATTACCCGGAGGTGAATATTTACCTCAATCGTATGCTGTTTTATTTATAGTGCCTCTATTTTTCACTGGATCCCACTCTGTGGCAAGTGTTGTCCAGACTGGTATACTTTCTCTTCTTAATTTTGTACTGGCAACCGCTTTCACTATAATTACTACAGGTTGCAACAGACTCGGTCAAAATAGGGTGTTCCATAATACCATCTAGGTGCCTGACAATAGTATTACTGTATGTCCATCACTCGTGGACAGTCATGATTAAAGCTAAAAGTAACTGTACTTTCCCACCGATTTTCTGGTTGAATAAATTAGGAATTGTTTTCTTTTAAAAATGTAGGGAACTCAATTCACCTATTCATGTTTTACCCCTCCATCCCTCCAAAACTCTACTAGTGGAGCTCAGGAATACTTAGAATCCCTAGTTTCCATTTGCTGGTGCTGGGGTGATAGACAGAGGCTTTTCCTCCAAAACAGTTGAGTGTGTTCCTACACTCTTGGAGAAGAGGGCAGTGTTGGGGATCTTCCTACAAGTGTCCATGAATGTTTTTCCTAGATGCAAGTAGGAATGGCACCAACCTCTGTGGGAATCTATTTATAATTCTTGTTCAGATTTGACACAATGCCATCCAGTTAGGGAACACATATTCCTTCTATTTGACCAATGCTTGTATAGTGTATTGTTCGTAGAAGGTGGTTCATTATCTCCTCATAATTACAAATGCAAAGTGGTCCCTTCCTATGTTCTTGGTTGAGTACAGGTTCCATGTACTTTTCACAATTCCAGAGCCAAGTGGAATACTCCTCATCCACTTGGTTGAGGAGTGAGGTTGAATGTTCATAATTCTAGACCAGAGGAGTTCTGTTCCTTTGGTTGAGTATGACAAAAATGATCCCATCACTTCATGCCTGGGGTGTTGTCTTTTGTGTTTCTTCAGGTGTAGGAGAATCTTTATTCACAAAAGTGTTGCTTATTTTTTCATTATGATTCAACTGGTGTGAAGCGTGTCACTCTATGGCTACAGGTTGAGATCCAATCAAAGTATGTGTATGTACATAATGTTGCAGCCCACCAACATGGGATGTATGTATCACAACCCTGAGTTGTGGAACCTTGGCAGTCTGGCCTGTATTGATGATTACTCATGTTATATTCCACTTTTGGTAAAGGACTCAAGTTCCAGGTGAAGAGCATTCCTGTTATGGATTTAATTTAAGTTCCCCACTCTTGTACCTTTTTTTCTTGGTACATTCCTGTTCGATACAGATGCTTTCTGTATGAATCATGTCTGCACTGGTTCCTCCACCTTCTCAGTGTGAGATTCTAGCTATAGTGTCAATGGATGGTTTGTTTTGGAATATAATATTTTATTAAACTGAATATGCATTTCCATCACTATTCACCTCCACTGACACTCACCAACCCTGCCTCTCCATTAATAGCTCTTTTATGCCCCAAAAAATGATTATTATTGGGCCGAGGTGCTTATATAGATAACTTAAACAGAGGGCACAATGAGGTTAATATAAACATTTGCAAATTAGAATTTGCCTGAGACATTCAAGTGAGGTATAAAACACTGGAGCAAGAATTCTCAATACTCAGATGGGCAAAAAGTGGAAACTGTGGACATTGTAAAGCAGCTATAGTGTCAGTAGAGGTAAGTATTATTGGAAATACATTTTCAGTTTAGGAAAATGTTATGTGTGCATTATTATCTCTCCTAGGTAAAATGATTGCTAAAGCACAAAATCATTAGTGTATTTAACATGGCACATTAAGGACTAGGTAGCATGAGAAAATTGCAGTAGTTTTTTTTTTTTTCAGATCTATTTGATGATAATTCTGGGTTGCAATATTCTGCCATATATTTTCATTCTTATCCTCAGTGTGAACATCTTCCCTCAGGTTGAAGTTACATCAACATTGAATTCAAATTGGAAATTAACTCTTATGTCTAAGGGTAAAGTATGGATGCAAATAAATACATTAATCCATCATTACTTGGTGGTTGTTTCTGAAGCAGGAAGAAGAACCAACTTGTGTTCCTGTTATAGAAAATCATGTTCCATCTGCTGACCCAGAGACGGACTTACGAGTAACAAAAGAAGTTCCTACAGATCTTAATATCACTGAACAAGGTGTGACGAAGCAATCCAAGCCTGATGTCCTTCCAAAATATGACAGTTCTAACTTACACGAGCTTCCTTTGTAAGTGAAACTTATTATTTTAAATGATGAAACATAGTGAGAATACAGAATTTAGAGTAAGATCCAATATTATATATAATTATGTTTATTGATTGTGCAGACTAATGATGGATTTTAAATCCAACTTGCACAAATATTTATTCATTATGAACAAAAGACTAGTGAAAAACTTAATGTTGAATATTTTTAAAAATTGTAAAATTATTACATTTAATAATTTGTGAGACTACCACATTAGTTCAGTGTCATTTTTTATGTTAATTTGTTAAGGTGTGTTTTTTAGGTCTGAGTTATTGCATCAACAGCATCAGACAAGAACAGAGAAAAGAAGATTACGTAGGGTTTTGCGTGCTTTTGAAGATGACTTTTTAAAGCAGAATGGAAGGTAAAGTTAAAATTTAAGTTTTATTTGAAACTTTATAAAACTTTCAAAGGAGGAAATGGAATTTTTTAGAAAATGCACACATGGGAACTTATAAAATATGGAGTAAATTCATTTTGAAAAAATTAATATAACATGTAATGAAATATTAATAAATGCAGAAGGAAATTATAAAACTAAAATACAAGGAGGGGAGTCCTTTCAGTGTTAAACCAAAGTCCATTATTTCATTGGTGTTTCTCAGCAATTAACTTGCATCTTATTTTGAGTGTTTAACTCTCTCAGTGCAGACTTGTTCATTTCAACCAACTTTGCTTGTAACTATCATGTAACCATGAAATTGTATATTTTATAAGTTTTACTGTTTTAAGTGTATCTTTAAAACTTTGGAAAACTTTTAGTAAACATTACAAGATTTTGTACACAAAAAATTAGATCATATTTTCAAGTGAAGTATTTTTATAAAGATATCTGAATTTGAGGAATCAGAGTTTGACTCAGACTAGTATAAGCACAAGGTGATTTATATGTAAAGATTATAATAAATATATACGTTTTTTATTATACAGTTTTTGAATTTCATTTGTATAACCTTTACTCTTAAATAAAGATCAAAAGTTGTTCAGCAAAACTATATTTTGTATTTCTCTGTCCTAACTCTGTAACATACGCCAGGTCCTGTAATTAACCTTGTAACCAGTGCAGAAAATTGCAAAAAACTAAATTATGTTTTTCCTTTTCTAAAATGATTTGATATTGTTGAAGATAATTACATATTATTTATGCTTACAGTCAAACCAGTACAGTTTTGAGTCTTCTGATTATTTTGATTTTTTGCTTTACAGCCAGAGCAAATTATTACAAGAAGCCTTTGTATAAAAACAGAACTGAGTTACCAGTATGATTGGTCTAATTACAGCATGCTATGCTCATGAGACTTGTTTGTGCTCTCAAGTATTTTCTGTTAATTTTTCTTTTCTAACCTAATAATTTTCTAAATATTCTGTTTCAGTTACTTTTATCACAGTAAATAAAAAACATACTTAAAAACATGCACAAAATTTAATACTTATGTGTAGGTCTTGTATGTTATTGCTCTCAAAATATTTAAGGAAATTAGCCCTACTGTTTTGGATGGGTATTGGTAGTAGTTTAAATAATTTTCATTTATTTTAAGTTTGCAACACAAAATATTCACACAACAAAAATCAGTGTGTTAAAACTATTATTATTTAATGGGCTTTCTAGCTGACCTACATGTGCATAAAAATATTTTCATCACGTGTTTGAAACATAGTGTGTGATAGCAACCTGTGAAATTGACAAAGAATAACTCAAAACAGATTAAGAGAATGAGTTATCTCATAAAGAAAGCAGTAAATTAATATATCCTGTGTTTAAATGATGCATTAACAAATGTTAGGATGAATTACATTTTTTAAACACAACAACGTACACTAGGAAGGGTGTTGCATGCAAATTTCAATATATGGTATATAACTTGTCAAAGCAGGAAGACTTTTCATTTTAGCTAATGATATCTAACATTTATGTGTAAATCCTCAGAAACTTGTAAATTAGTAGAGAGGAAGAAAGTGAAGAAGTCAAGTAATACATAGAAATGAAATTTATTTAAATATTTCTTTTTGAAATTATTAAATTGAAACATATATTATTAAACTTTTAATTATAAACTATATTTTGAAATCATGTTTATTGACATACAGTAAATTAATTATTAAATTGAAACATATATTATTAAACTTTTAATTATAAACTATATTTTGAAATCATGTTTATTGACATACAGTAAATTAATTATTTTTAAATGTAATTCTGTAAAATGCTTACAATACTGCACTTTGACTTTACTTGCACCTAGAAGACCAATAAAAAAACAGGTATGCATCGTTTTAACAATTTTTTTTTAAAATATGTTTTAGGAAAGTGCAAAAAGAAGATAGAAATACAATGGAGTCTGTGTATGGAGAATATAAAGTAGGCATTTTGTTTGGTTTTACTTATAATGTGAATAATGTCAGAAAACGTGAATGTTACTTTAGTAGAATATATATTTGCTTGTGTTCTATAATCACATCTTTAGTTTTAATGTAATTTGTGACAGTGGTAGTTTTTGCTATAATATGTATTAAGTGAACCATGTACATGCAGTAGCTTTCTTGGAAGTCAGGGAACACTGGAAAACTACGTTGATATATTTGAACCACTGTTATGTATAAACCATTACCTTTACTTAACAATTAGAATAAATAAAATTTACAGGAAAACATTAATCTACAAATGAAATAAACTAGTATGCATTATTTTATGATGCTATAATATAGAAAATATTAAATAATCTGAAAGGTATAGATTATAACATTTTATGATATCAATTTGAAGCATTAATTTCACACACACTGTGCTATTAAGAGTAAATTGCAATAATAAAATGTTAATATTTAAAAATAATATTGATTTTGTGAATGTAAATTAAACGTTTTTTTTAATAGCCACTTCCCAATGAGCAAAAACATTAAAATTTCAGTACATTGTAAAGTTGCATTAACTTTTGCATATTTTGAAAACTGTGACATTATATTCTTTATTAAAATCATTATAAACAATTTTATTTAGGTTGAAAGTTTTCATCTCAAAAACAGTTACTTTGAATCAGAAATTACACACATATTATACAGATGGTAATAATATAGTGGATATTTTAAAGGCTATTCATAAAACCAGTAATTTTATTATTTTTTGCATGCTTGTTATATCTGGAGTATCCTTTAACAGAATTTTTTTTTTTAGCACATAAAAGCAAGACTGCGGTTGTTGGAAGCTTTGGTGTCTAAACACGAATATCAGAAAATATGAAAGCTGTTCTGATATACACAACTTGTTGTGAAAGGTGTTTCAAACTAGGGTAACTAAGGATATTTTTGTATTTGTGAATTTCCAGTGACAGAGAAGGTATAGTCAATGTAAAGAATTTTCTGAAGTTTGTGCTGAACATTTAAGAGATGAATGTTCTTTCACACCTGACAAGTCTTAAAGAAGTAACTAGTTTATTTTATTTGGATTATACCTTGTAGACTGCTATAAGTTAATATGCTGTAGTATGTACAATGTCTATTACAATGCAGTTACTATTTCTTTTCAATAGTCCTGTTGCTCAGGATTGTAGTTGTTTCATTTATAAGTACATGTGAACTTTATGTATCACATACCTAATTTGTGTCTGCAAATGTGTAAAACAGTGTTTACATCCAAGACATTTTGACTGATCTCTCAAACCTGTACATGTGTACCTAGATTCAGTCGTAGTAATATTAAAAGTGAGCTTTCTTTTAGAAAATACAAGTGCTGTGATATCTAGTTTGCTAAATGATGTTAGCATTTAAAAGATGAAAGCTTACGTAGTAAATACAGTGGACACCAATTACGTTAGTGTTGTATATGGGAAAGCTGGTAGATCAAAATTTACTTTGTGGCTATTATTGTGCCAATATTGCAAATAAAATTTATTTCATAGTCGTTCAAATTCATTTGTTGCATCTTCTCAAATTGTACCTGATATATAGAAAGTCCAAATAAATAAAACTTATGTTTTGTGAACCTTTTATTATAGCTTCGTACACAAAATACAAAATTTATTGCATATGATTTGAAAGAGAAGATTATAATGTTAATTTTTACCAATGATAGTATGCAGAAAACACAAATACACACTGTAGTACTTATTTAAATACATCAATAATGCAGATAAACTTGACAGAAAGCTTGCTTTTTTTTAAGCACAAGTATCAGTAATCTTACTCTTTTAAAATCTTATTTTGGCATGTTTTCATTGCATAAGATCTGTTTCCCATAGCATAACACAGCAACACATTATTGGATTCAGTTTACTTTTTCTTTTTTCAAACGTAAAAGAATAACAAATGACATTTACTATAATATTATGCACTAGTAACAAGTCAACCGCAATCACAAGGATATAAAAAACACATTATAAAGTTCTCTCTCATTTTTTAATGAAAGTATTTATTACTAGATTTTTCGTAAGTTTAATGACAGGAAGCTTTGTAAGCACTAGATAAAAGATTTGCAAAATGTCTCAAAAAGAGTTTTAGATTACCGTAAGATGATATAATATTTATGTCAACAGTAATATGCACCAGAACTGGGAGATCGATGAAACCTATTTCAAACTCTTTTTTTATTTTAATTTTTGAAGTGCTCTTCATTTAGTATGTCAGACATCTTCAGGTACAATTATCAAGTAACTTACTTTATTAACTTTATATTACAGTAGAATAAAACCTGAAACTGAAAATACAACTAATATCAATCGGTGGGTTTCTCGTTACAAATACTCATAAAAGTGCTGCATTTTTGTTGATGAAAATAAAAATTAGTTCATGATACTGATTACAGATCAGAATAAAACTAAACATGATATTGACTGGTGAGATTACTAATGGTTAGCATCACTTATGTACTCTTAGTTCTGAATATCAAGTTCATGATTTTATACAATTACAGTTACGTCCTCACAATGAAGCAGAGGAATACTTTAGGTGCATTTCCACTGTAAAAAGGAAAAATAAACTTAGAGTGCAAACGTATGTAATTTTACTGGGAAA
Source organism: Tachypleus tridentatus (assembly GCF_004210375.1). Taxonomy (NCBI): domain Eukaryota; kingdom Metazoa; phylum Arthropoda; class Merostomata; order Xiphosura; family Limulidae; genus Tachypleus; species Tachypleus tridentatus. Next base: position 79,254,637 of record NC_134831.1, read on the forward strand.
TAATCAGCCCTAATGGGAATTAGAGCCTGTTTTTACAGAACTGATCATGTTTTTTGGTTTTTTTTATATATATAATCTATATGGTATGAACGGTAACATAGAAAAAAATTTTTTCTTTTGTTACCCTAAATAAATGGATTGGTATATGAAAAATTTAGTAATACATGAATTTTATGATTTCATTATTTATTGAAGAAATGAATAGGACATTAACATTGTACTGGACTGTACCACTGAACAGGATTGACCATTGCATTGTGTTCTGGGCATGCCTGGTTAGATGGTTGCCTCCTAAGTTGAGAGTCACAGATCTGACATCTACTGCCAGACATGTTAGCCTTTTTAACTATAGGGACATTATAATGTTATGGCCAAGCTCACTATTTGTTGGTAAAAATTGTAGCCTAATAGTAGGAATTTGGTGCTGCTGGCCATTTTGTCTTTTCTCTGATTAGCAGTTCATAATTATAGTGCAAGATAATCTTAGCAGCTATGGCATAACTCAGAAGGAACTAAAATTCCCTCATGGTTGAAATAACAAGCAAGTTTGGTGGCAGTAAGAACCAAACCTGCAACCCTAGAATTCTTCCTACAATTTTGTGTAAGAAAACTGTTTAACTTACTATCAAGTATATGAAGATTGTCTTTGTTGTAAGGAAAACCTAGCAGAAGGAAAATTCTCTGAAAATTACCATAGTTTTTGACACAAATACAACTTTTTTAGCTGTGAAAATGATCATTCATGTGATTTGCTGAATGAATCATGCTTAATAATTAATTGACAAACAAGCCTGTGTATTACTGACCCACTTCAAATTTTGCTAGAAGTATATGTTCTCAATGAAAGGAAAAAAAACCCTATCTTATCACATATCGCCTCCCATTAGGTCATATAAATTATATTCAACAGCATTTAAGCTGAAAGTTGTGAAATTTGTAGAGGGAAATGGTAGGAATATAGCCACCCTCCCTAAATTTGATGTTAGTGAAGAATGTGTCTATGCCAATGTAACTTGAAAGGTGCAGTACATAACAAAGAAAACTAAGGCAAATTGTGTGTGTGAGGCTAGATGGACAGATACTGATGACATATTAGAATAATATGTCTTAATTCATTCTGTCTTGTAGTGGACTAAACACTGTTCAAGTTATAAATGAAAATGACACAAATTAATACTGATTTAGGAGTTGACAGCTTTAAAAACAATCCATTGTGGCGTTTTCATTTTATGTGCAGGAAAGAAGGGTATCGGGCAGAACAGGACAATGTCTCTGTTGTTGGAAGTTTGATTCTACCTTTTGTTTGTTGTTTTGTGTATGTAATAAAAGTATAACTTCTCATATTGTTTTTGTGGCTAACTTTTGTTGTCTCACTGGCATAATGAGAGGGGGGCATTTACTTGCTTCTTGGCACTGGTTCCAGCAAGTGTCAAATTAGCAACCGGTTTATCCAGAATTTAGCTGTTTCCCAAAGACTAAGACTCCTTAAAATGTTTTTGTTAGTTTAACATCAGCTATTAGTATATAATCAGAAATATCACACCTAGGAAAATCCCTTAGCTTTTCAGTATGATACTGATTAAGATACACTAACATTTCCAATCTGATAGGAAATTTTGTGAACATCTGACAATTTAAGGATGTATTTATTAGCTGTTGATGGAGTTTTGGTGTCCAAGTAATTTTACTTCAGATACAAATATCTTGTAATAATACCAATCAGGAGATTTATGGTGCATTTATAAAATAACGTAGAGTATAATATGCAACATATTGTTAAACGAACCAGGGACCTTAATTAGGTTATTAGTCAGATTAATGAAGAATAAATCATAACTTTGTCTTGATATCATGCAAGAGACAACTGAACCACTTATAAGGTAGATTGTAAATGGTGGAGAAAGTTGGGATTTTATTGGGGAGAGGGGGTATGCAAAGTTATGTTTTACCTCTGGGTGTTGGACACCTTCACTGTGCCACCTTTATATTTCTTCTGCTGACATACAGTAAAGAACACTGTAGTGCCACACTTCCTCTATACTCATCTTATAGTTCACTTTGACTTGCATAAAAATCAAGGTTGAAAGAAATGAGGAATTTAAGCCTGCTAGATATACAAGACTGCTTCATTTAAATTTAATATGAGAGTTGCAATTTAGATACTTATAAAGCATGAGTGTTAAATTTAGTATTTTTGCAGGTTTGTTTACATTAACTGTGTTCAAATCATACATTGTGTAGTTCACTAGTCTGATTGTTTTGATATTGTATCATGTTAATAGAACCTAAGTTTTTTCCAATTATTTCATTGAGTATTGTTGTATTGCAATATCTCATAGTTTGCGGAAAGTTCTAAGTCTTAGGAGGCAGTATATACGTATATAGGCCACCACATTAGGGCAAATAAATTTTTGAATGTAAAAGTGAAAAAAAAAGCAAGATTAGTCTGTGTGTGAATTTAGCCATAATGGGCAATTTCTAAAGTGAATTTCATAGCTGGTATTGTAATAATGGAGGAGGAGGGTAATAATTTGTCTTCTTGTAGGGTGTTCTAAAGTGATTGAACCCATGTGCATGGACTTTGATGAAAAAAATATTTACAGTGATAACTGATAGTTAGTGATTTTACAGTATCACAGTTTTGTGCAGTATAATCTGTTTTATCAAAGGGTGTTTTAAAATAATTGAATCAACTTGTGTGGACTTGTGCAAAAAAAAAAGTGATAACTGATAGTGTAACAAACTTTTGTGCATATATTTGAACATCCTATTTTAAAACAAGTGAATTGTGTGATGCCCACTTATTGTTAAAATTTATTGCCAACAAGTCACAGACACCTCCTATAAAGAATTCACTCCCCACAAAACCAGACAAACCCACTGAATTTATATTAAAAAAAATATGGTAATCTTATTATTAAATCTCACAATACTTTAAAATATTTTGTTACTTCAAGAAACCAGCTAATATTTACCTTACAAAATTCCATACAGGCTTTTAGAATTAGTTAAATAATGGCAAATTTTGGTTTCTTAAGACATTAATATGTGAAACAAATTTTAAGTATTTACCATGAAAACTTAAAACTACAAAATCACAATTTTCTTGAATAAAACATTTCATACCATAACAGCTTAGGTTTATAAATTTTAGAAAACTATTTTTTAATCTAGGCAAATTGCTGGTGATTTGACACTTCTTACATTTGAGTTTTAATTTGCTGTCTGAATGCAAGTGATTTGTAAAATGTCAGATTTGTGCCTGATGTAAAAAATATTAAGTTTTGAAAATCATTTATGATAACCAAGCTTCAATCAACAAACAGAATAGAGTACAATCACACATCAAAATAAACCTTTATACCTCTATCCATATATGATAAATTTGTTCAAATGATTGTTGGTGAAAAATACTATTATAAAACAAGCTTTTAAACTAGTTTTGGCTTTTAGAAAATTGTTACTAAAATACAAGTTTATGGATTTTCTTTATTGTAACATTCTAGTTTTACACAGATTAACAAGTAATAATAAAAATATGGGTAAAAAAAGTAAAGCCTTTTTTCCACATTTTACAAAGTATCAAAGTATGAATATAGCATCAATTTATTTGTTCTGTATTATTCACAAGAGGTTAATGAATTGTATCAAGCAAAATGCATTTAGATTGGCCACATTAACCTAAGTACATTAATACCACCTTTAATCTCAAGTTTAAAAAGCCAAAACCAGGTACAAGTACTATAGTAAAATTCAAAATGGTGTCAAATATCAATGGGGTCTTGAATCTGCTTTACCAGATTGTATCTCTGTTATCAGTAATACCACAAGAAGCAGGTACTTAATTGAAATGCAGTAATACCATGATCAATGCAATTTTATTTAACACAACTTTGATATAATGCAATTCATTCTGGAGACATTTCTTCTCAATAGTTTACAACAAAAAAATGATATAATTCCTGTTTCTTCTCCAGCCAATCATCATGTGTTGAGATCAGCATCTACTTAGGACAGTTATCTAGTCTCCTATATTGTGCTAACATGGGCTTTATTTATAAGATTTTGCAGAAAGGAGTTAGCGTAATGTGATCATTCTTACTTAACAATATGTCAGGAAAATAAAAAGCATGTGAAGACAAAGTGTATGTAAATAGTTGGAAGTTATATGGAAACCTCAAGCTGGTGAGCAACAGAGTTATGTTGATAATCATGATTTAGGCTTAAATACATCAACAATTAAAACAGTTTTAGTATATGCTGAGAAGACAAAACCATCTGGTACACCAAGCACTTTATTATCTGCTACAAAATTAACATGTTTGCCAAGTAGTTTGATGGAAAAACTGTTAGTGCATTAGAGTGATGATCAAATTTAATATTATATCCCAATGAGCCAATCCACCATTATGCATAAAGGATTTATGAACACCTAAAAGAATAGTAAGGCAAGGTAACAATCACAGAATCTTTTGCAGTGAGTCAAGGTTGGTTTTACAATTTTAAGAGATGGTGCAGTCTTCACAGCACATGCATTACTAGCAAACCTGTTAGTCCTGATACCACAGCAGCAGGAAGATTTCCTAAATAAGTTATTGAAATACTTTTTTTGAAGTGCACTATTTTCTCCCATGAAGAGAAGCCTGCTTCAGGCTTTTAGGATGCCAAGGATTGCCTCAAACTTTAGCAGGATTGCTTTAGGTGATTTAAGTTGCACTCTGAAACACCTAGATTGTTGAAGTTTTTCTAAGGTGCATTTACCTATGGAGGTCATATGAAGGCATGAGCAATACAGGATGTTGTCAGTGATGGTTCATAAATCATTTCTTGCTCTGGTGTTAAACTCTATTGTGAGGATAAAGAATTTGAACTGAAGTCACTGTTACTGCTTTACAGTATTCCCAATTGCACAAAGAACCGTGCAAGCCTCCAGACACTTGCCTGTTAAAATTGTCTTCTTTTCACTCTACATCACCTCCTTGCTTCAGCCATTGGACTGAGGGCCTATGGGTGTGTTTAAGGCATGTAATCTAAGACACGTTTAATCAGCTAGTTAACACTACTGATGGAGAAAATAAACATTCAGTAAGAGAGTTTTGAAATTCACATAACATCATGGTGTCAATTGCCAACATCAAAAAGGCATGATGAGAAGTTATGGCCAACCGAATGAATGGTGTTTGGCAGAAGGTATGGCCACAGGTTGTCAATGATTACATTAGTTCTGCTGAGGAGACTGTCAGTGATAACCAGAGAAATCATCAAGATGGTTAAATCAAATAGGACTACATGAAGTTGATGTGAGAATCTACTTGACTATCAGAGGGAGGGATTAACAAATGAGGAGTTGGAGGAAATGGCTGAACAAGCTAGAAAAGAGACTCAGCAGGAAAGATTCTCAAAAGAAAATTTTTAGCAAAGACTCTTGGCAAATTTGCAGAGTTGTTGGATGCATTCTCTGATAAAGACCTAGATTTTGAGCATAGCTGCAGTGTAAGGCAAGCTGTGCTTGGTTCCCTATTCCTCTCTAAAGAACTCCTTTTTGAGCAAGAGTGCAAGGCATGCCAGACCACTCTTGTAGACTTGTTCAAGAAGAAATCTGCCTCTACTGCTTCATAGGATTATGAACAACAGTCAGGACTATCATAAGATTTCTCTCCATAGCTCCTGTCTCCCATATTCTACAGCTGGCAGACTGAAGAAGCAAGAGTGCAGGAGGAGCAATGGCTGCCATTGAATTATACAATTACACATGCTAATGTTACTTAATATTTTATTACTTTTATATACTTTGTTTTTAATACATTTAATATTGTTTGTGTATTAACAGTAAAAGTAATTATATGTTACGTTAGATATGGTGGTAGCTTGCACCATTCCCTATACTTTATATAATCATTTTATTTAATGTAGTTTTAAACAGCACAATTACTTTGAAGAACACATTCTCTCCTTTACACTAAAAAAGGTATTGCTGTGTTGTTGAATTATTTTTGCAACAGTTAGTTTTCTTGATCAGTTATACTGATATGTTTATAGATAAATTGTTTGTTTGTTCATAGATAAAACACAAAGCTACACAATGGACTATCTGTGTATTGCCTGTTGTGAGTACTGAAATATTTGTTTTTTAACACTAAGCTCTCAAACTTATAGGGATGGCAAAGGTAAAGTTAATGAGTCAGATGCTAAAAATAAATGTAATAGATCATTAAATACATAAATGAATGAAGGAATTTGAGGACTTGGGAAATTAGCCTGTCTTAGTCTTACTTTTAAGCACTATATTTGTAAAAACAAATAATACTTGTATATGTGTGTGAATTAATATCTTTTCAGTTTTAAATCTTTCAATAATAATAAAAAATCACACATTAATATTTGTCTAAAAGATTTTTGATTGAATTTATAAAAGCTCAAAAAATGTATGTTTATAGCCTTGCTGAGAGGCATTAAAACATAATTAGTGTCCAATGATACTGTAATATATTTTTAACAGAAGTACCCTAAAGAAAGCTGAAATTCCTCCAAAAAATATATATTTGTTGCTCTCCAATTCACCTACCAGTTCAATATTTAGTCTATAGGTTCTTTCTATTAAAAACCTAATACTGGAATGGAATACATTAATTTATTTTGATTAGGTGTCACAACTCCTGCATAAAACCACAGTAGCACACCATCAGAGCATTAATCATAAAATTATCACATTTTACACAGTTACATAAAATGTTTTATTTATATAACAACTCATTTTTGAAGGGTTTAAGGTTGATAAATCAAAGATCTGCACTCCACCCAATTAAAAGAAATGCACAATGAATGTATACAAATATCTTTCATATCACAGTCTCAAGTAAACATGACTTAACATTTAACCTAATTAAAGGAGGAAAAAACATGTTACAGTTTTTTGTGGAAAATTTCTTTCTTTATTACAAAAATGTAAAAGATGTGCATGCGTGCACATGTATAAAATGCTAAAAATCATGTAGGGTTTAAAAGGTAAATTACAAAGAATGAAACTCACTTTATGTATAGGAGTTTCCTGCTTTGTGATTTATTTTGTGTGTGCATACATACATATGTACACACATGTGCTTTTCAGTAGTTTGATCTTCTGTTACAATTACCACTTACAGTTTTGCTGGAAGTAAAACAAATTTTCTTCCAAATTTATGATCTTAATATTTATTGGTTTCTTTTGTATTAAATTCTAAGACCTTCAATATTATACATTACTGAAGCTTTCACAATAAGAATTTAATTTCCTTTACCAATTTTCTTTCATTGTTCATATATCAAAGGTACAGGTACAAAGTGTGAAATATATCATTCATTTAAGACATCATGGAATAGGTTTTAGGTGATGTTTTGTTGTATGCAATCGTTTGAGCTCACTGAAAATTTAGTAAGTGTTAATTAAGGTATTTAACAAAATGGGATTTATAAGCATCTTAAGTGATTCATTCACTTCACTATTCTTGCATCTGTGTCTGAACAAATTCCATAAAGTTCTAACTTGAATAAAGAAGTTTGTAATTCCATACATTAAATAATTGTACCTCAAATATTCAGTTTCCTCATAAATATTATCTACAGTCTTTTTACCCTTACAACTTGATTTTTTTAACATTTAAGTAGCTGAAATTTAAGTTTCTCTTTGACCTTATAAAAATTTTGCAGTTATCATGCACTCTTTACCCACACTCACAAGGTTTAATTTTTCAGTTCCTCTCCTTTAACTCTGTCTAAAACGTGGTCTAATCCAGCAAGCTTGAGTATGGTTTCTAAAGCTTCCTCAGCAGAACCTGGAGAACTCTTTTCTTGTTGATCCTGTGAATAAAAAGCTTTTGAATTTTACTGAAAGGAATATATAACAATATTTGACACAAGGATTAGCTGTTGATTTTTCTTCTAAAGCACATTTATCAGAAAATCATAAGAACATTCCTAATGTGACAAAAATTGTAATAAAGATAGCACATTTCAGCACACTTAAAATTATATTAAGAAATGGAAAGAGTTCAGTCCATTTTAACATGCACTTGCAATTAAGTGTGTGACAGGTGGTATTTATGGATTAATTTCACATACTTTCATATCTTAGTGAGGTTACAGGTAATTTCTGTGGGACTGTTTAACACACTTTTACTTGTTAGTGAAGGTATAGACAGATTTTCTAGGACATTTTCACATGCTAGTGACATTACAGTTGGTTTCTGTGAGATAATTCTACTTATTTCAACTGATTACAACTAGTTGGTCATCCAGGGTGTACATGTGTATAACAAATCAAATACATTCTAGTATATAGAAAACTGTGTTTTTAAATAATTCATAAAACTATCAGTTTTGTTCTCCATCTTTAAAAACAGAAACTAATTGAGATTTTGAAATTATTTAGCTCATTTGTCAAAAGAAAAGTCACCTGAAATTTTTTTATTATTTCCTTAGAAGGACTTTTGTTACATTCAAATAGCTTCTCAATAAAGTTTAGCATTTCATCCTCAATTCCAAGGAAGCTTCCCAATCGTTTCCACTGATTGTTCTTATCTAACTCAGCACAGATTACTTCCAATTTTTTGTTCTTCTCTTTGATTTCTCCTGACAGTATTAAAAAAACAAACATGGATAATATTTTTTACACATGAATATTTTTCTCTAGTCTTCAAGATACAAAATCATTTTCACATTTTTAATTTTCAAGGATAAAATTAATTTTAGAGTTTGAGGTTAATGTATTGAAACCAGGAATAATACTAAGGAACAGAAGGTAATTAAAAAATAAAAATAGCACATCTTAAAACTTATGGCTCAAAATTATCTAAGAATTTTGTACATTATTATATATACCAATATTAAAATATACTTAGTATCAACATACTACTGAAGCAGGGTTAAATCAGCTGATAAAGACATAACAGTGACAGATATTTCAACTATTCTGTGCGAATTATTTTACTATTCCATTTGTTAAAGATTCCAATCATGTATTGATTTTAAAACACAAACAAATAACACTCTACGGTTTGGAAGTAAATACCAAATGAGATCTGTCTGTGTTGCTTATATATTTTAGTTGCTATGCAATGAAAATCGTTACTTTCATAGATAAAAGAAAATATAATTTTTAAATATTTTTGAATTGAGGGGAGCAATTATACTCTAAGAGTTACAAATCATCATCAAAATAGAAATAGGATAGTATCAGTACTGAAACACAGGATGTTTAGTTGTACTATACTTCAAGTACTGGACACAAATAATTATACTTTCTTGAGAAACTATGATCATATTATGCTGACACTCAAATACAAATAAAAACTTTAACCCTATGACTACCAGTGCCTTTGTTAAATTCCTTTCTGCATAAGTTACATTCAAAACTTAATTAAACCACCTTGCTATCAATTCCTGTTAATGAAAGTAATATTATATTTTAAAATTTAAATTTTTATGTTATTTAAGTTTTAACTATCTTGTTTAAAAGGAAACCTTTAAAAACAGATTTAAACTGCACCTTTTATGTCATGTGATCTACCCACTTTAAAAAAATCTTGACTTTAACATCCATGTGAGCTGCTAATGTATAGGAATTTCTACATACTAATTATGATAAGTGTTTGACCTAACTGTCAGTGAGACCTAGAGTTCTATAACTGTATTTACTGTGAAAAATATATAAATTTTCCAACCTTTAACAGTTGTCATGCCCAATGTCTGTACTCTGCCTTGCTATTTACAATGTAGTTAGTCGACACAAGGGTATTCAGTCATTATAAAGAGTTCAGTTTACACCATATTCTACCAATGATTAATTTGGCAGACAGTTTCCTCATGATGTACATGTAACTGCAGTTCATAGTGTTGTCTGCTTTATCAACTGCAGCATGTATGGTGATTTCTTACCTGAATATGTTATACGTACAAACATTTAAACTGTATTTAAGTCTTACTTCTATATTTTAGTTAATTATGTATTATGTGTGTTTTAAAAATTATATTTCAACAGTTTAATGATTTTTGTAGGTTTACCCTGTTGCCTGGATTTTGAAATGTTACAAACAAGATGGCATGTTTCAGCAGTACATCTTTTTTGGGAAGTCTGCCAAAATACATTTATAATGCCCTGTGAGGCATCGATTAATGTATGGGCATAAAAGATAATAGACAAAGAATCCGAAAGGAAAATTAAAGATAAACTGTAAGTGAAAAGGTAAAGACATGAAATTAAACATATAAGAAAAACATGACAGAGTTAATGATATAGTAGAGAAAATGAAGAACAAAATATAAATACCTTAAAAACTTTTGATATTTGTTTATGAGGTTCTATAAATTATACAAATGTGAAAACTGTAAGATGAAAAATAGTATTTTTTCTACTTCATATAAAAAGTCACCCTGCAAGTGAACTATTGAGATCGTAAATAGCTACATCAAATAAATCTGTATTAGCAATAGTAGAAAAAATCAAAATTGAAAGTTGTATTTTTTGAAACTACATACTTTTAGGAACGTTCTTGTCAAATTTTAAATAATCTTGTCCAACAGTTTTATTTTTGGAAAAAAATATGCTGAGAACGACATTACTTACTAAAAATTTAATAGCTGGTAGTCATAAGGTTAATGTTGTTTTTTTTTTAACATATAAATATTAAATGAGTTTTGAACCAAGCTGTAGGGAAAAGTAGCTAATTTTCTATAACAGGTATTGATGTATTATGCTTTAAACCTAAATTTAGAGTCAGGTAAGCTACTATTACAACCTACTCATCATTTTGAAAAAAAAATAAATTACTTAAAATCGAATTTTGTTTATTACAAAGACCTCATGTTAAGTGCAATTAAAAATTCTCTTTCTTAATAAGTTGGTTATTGTTTTATTGGTAATGCAAATTAAATACCGACTTATTTACCACTACTGTAGCCTGAATCAAACATCTTCACTGACTGATTAAAATCTTCTTTAATACTGCTACCAGAATTCTGTCTTTCTGTACAACTGACATTACTGAGTTTTGTTTTTCTACGACAGTCTCCAGAAGGAAAACTATTACCACACAAGGAAGTTGTATTTCCTGTAGAAGGTCGACGTGGTTCATGTGTTTTACCAGTTAAGATCCTCAGTAACTAAAAACATTCACCATGAACATGAGTTAAGTGAAATAATTATTTTAAAATATACTTAAACTGTTTAATTAACTACTGTCAAACATTTGATTTCTTGTTCCATACATTTTGAGTTTGGAATTATATTTCACAATTTTTATTATACCTACAGAACTCCAACAATTATTAAATCGTAGCTTACATTAACAAATTTTATTCACTACCATATAGTGTACAGTGTATGTCTCTGCGATATGCTTTCTTTAAGGCATCATTAACAAATGCACTGAATGTAGTTTGATTAATTTTATCAACATTGGTACAACATATGTGTGTGTGCATATATTTTATTGAAAGAATTTGTCAGGTATAAGTTACACTTACAAAAAAATTGGTCTTGACTCACCGTGATAGTATATTTAGTACTGTGAGTACTCAGCTAACTATTTTAAGGTATGTCTGGTGCAGTTTCAATAGCTTGATGAAGGTAATAAGGACAAAGGCCCCAAAGATATTTTATACAATTAACATGTCAGTAGACAAGTGGCAAAGAATATTATTCTGCTGAAATAAATGACACTCTGACTTGCTGAAGAGAAACCACTGCTGTGTGTATATAACTACTTGTAAGTGTAGACACAAAAAATAGGTCACATGTCCCACATGCTGATTTCAACCCACACCTAACCACATTGTACAGCTCAAAGTTGCCACAAAAAATTCAAGGCTAAATTAATCACCTGACTAATTTCAGTTACCAACCTGTCCATCACTTTGAGTTTTCTGTTTGTAGTTAAGCATAGAGCTGCATAATGGGCTACCTGGGCTCAACCCACCACGAGTATCAAAACCCAGCCATTATTTTCAATTGAAAGCAAAGCAGCCTTTATCACTCAAAAAATGAATGAATAATCAGTAACCATCATGATTAGTGTTAAGAAGTTTTAAACGGAGAAAAAAAAATGTCCCCATATATTTGTTGAGCCGATGGACAGTAGCATACTTAAGCTCCAATAATGTATCCACCTTCACGAAGAGTACATGCACAGACCTTATACATAACAGACATGCTGGACCCATTAGAATTACTGTGTATTTCTTATAAAGATGATTTTCAAATTGTTTTTTTAAATTTATACTAAATGGATATCTGTCATATTTGACAGTATTTATAGTGAACCTAGAAATATTTTAGATGTTGTACCATAAATTTCATTAAATAATCTAATAAAACCTATATAAAGCAACCAGGCAAGTTTATTATTTTTACTAAGCAAATTTATATATTCAGTATTTATCAAAATAATGATGAGAATTGAAATTAAATGCTCTTATACCTATTTTCAATTCTCTATGTAAGGTACAATTTGATCGCTATCTGATGTTCTTTTATATGAGCTTGTCATATGAAATTTTTCAGCATTTTGAAAGCTAAGATGCAAACTCAGGGAAGAAGTTTCACTTACAACCTCCAGAGTATGTCACAAATATACATGAATGATTTTACTTCTGCTGTTAAAGTTTGACTGTCTATAGACATTGAATGGTTGTTTCGATGTGAATAACATCTGTATTGAAAAGTAACAGAGATCTAACTGTGCATGTGATGCTTGCACATACAGATTTCATCTGATAGCATATCCTAACACCACAAAAGGACCACATTTTTACAGAAACATCTACAACCCCAAGATATATAACATACTGTAGCTTTGATCCTGGTTTTCTCTTCCTATGTGTGTAATGCTCTTTGTTTTTTGTATATGAAAGTGTTGACTGTTTATTTGATATTGAATTTTCCACAAAGCTACTTGAGAGCTATTGGTACTAAGTTATCACACTAGTTTAGAAAATGACAATGAGGAAAGCAGGTGGTCCACACCACCCACCACAACTCTTGGAGTACTTTAACTCAAATAGTGAACTTGACCATTACATTATATCATCCCAAAGTGAAAAGAGTGAGCATGTTTAATAATGAGATTGAATTCATGACATGTAAACTGCAAGTCGAGCATTCTAACCTCTAAGCCTTAAAAAATATGGAAGCATGATAACATTACATTTTGTTTTCTTTAAATATTAAAAGTACTTTATATTAAATATACTGCATGGTTAAATTTTCCATCTCAAAATGAAATTCCACCACCAGTGGGTACATTTTTTATGACAACATAACTTATTTCTATTAAAAATAAAATCTTCAAATTATAAACAAATGCATAACATTTCCTTAAAATTTTATCAGTCAATAAATTAATGCTTATTGATTATTTAATCCAGAAAATGTTTCATAAAAACAAATATTATATAAATTAGAACTAAGAATGTTTGATAACTTACTTCATAATTTCCAGCTACCAAGTCAGTAGCCATTTGTCCTTTCAAGTTGTAACAATTATTATCCTCTTCACAGCTACACTGGTTCAAACAGGAAGTTGTACTGAAGTTCTGAACAAATGGATTTGCCCCTGCTTCCATCAGAGATATTATGACATCTTTAAAACCTTGAGTACAGGCTAAATGTAGGGCAGTATTTCCTGCAAAATTCTGAATGTCTACTTTGATGTCATGCTAAAATGTGCAAAATATAAAAAATACACTGGTTACCAAATACACAATCAAAATAATTTAGAACAGTAAAATTACTTGTATAATAAGCAAAAGTGAAATTGATTTGCACTGATGACTATTTTAACAGCATAAAAATAATATTCTTACAATAATGCAAACAATGTAACCATCTGGCTTGCAATATAAATAACTATACATTGTTGTTTTATGTTCATTTTTTTTGTTAATTCTACTTGTAAGGGGATGGTTCAAAATGGCCCCAACCTTTTACAGGCTACCATTTAACCTGGTATCTGATAGCAGTGTTTTGAAATATTAATTTTATCATACATTCTTATTTAGTGACAGTGTGTGGAAGAGAAGGGTAAATACTAGATACAATGTACAGCAATGCTGATCAAAAGTTATAGATGTGCATTTTGGAATTTTTACAGGTTATCTAAATGCAATACGCAAATTGTACAATGGAGAAAAGTACTATTATTCTTTACATGAATATCATCTTGATCTCAGACTTGACACAATCTGAGTCAGATGGACATTGTCCATTCACAGACATATCTTAAGTGTAAATAAATCTGTAACACATCAGATTTTTTTCTGTAAAACTGACTTGCAAGTTTTATTAAAATCTTGTTCGATATTACATAATTAAAAATAGTAAGTTCAGAATTATAGTCAACATTCCTTCTTCAAAATGGTTACACATATTCAGTTAAAAGGACCAGCAAATACTTTATTTTCTATTATGTGTACCTTACAGTTATTTACAGAATTACCTTCAACATCTGGCATTTCCTAAAAAAAAAACATCAATTACTATAATGATGATGTTTATGGATACAGTTTTCTATCATATTAAAGTGTTAAACATTTTTGATGTTGCAATTTATAAAAGCTTCCATACTCTAAAAGGCACACTGAAGTTAATTTATAATTATTCAAACTAAGCTGATAATATAAAACATGATTCAGAATATTACAGAATTTTGAGCTTTAGTTCATCTGCTTAGCAATAACTGATTTCTTCAGTTTCACCTAATTAAGTGACTAGGTTGATTCTCATGCTATAAAATTAATTTTATACTTTTAAAAATTTAATTAATTTTTAAAGCTTTGTAGCAAACAAAAATTAATTTCTGCTCTTTCAAAAATAAAACTGTATTTAAATAATTTAGAGTTGTTTATGTTTCAAAGGAGAAGAAACTTAGTAAAAAAAAATTAATTTTTAGTTTCTGAGCACTTTTTACATCCATAAACTTTATTTTTCTATGTATTTTATATGATATCTTTAACCAAAATCTATTTGAACAATCTGGTAAAAAGTTTTATTGAAAGAATACTTGAGGTACACCTTAACTTAGCTAGCTTAACCACACTTATCAGTTAATGCATACCTATCTCAAGATTAATAATTTCAAAATTTATCACTCGAAAAAAATATTTATTCCCAAATGCCAAAGAAGTTCAGAAATCCTGAACTTCCATTACTTATATGTGCTACTGAAACAAAACTTTGCTACAAAACTCTAATACCTGAGCAAGTAATACTCTGACAAGATTAGGGTGAATTTCTACTGCAAGATGTAATGATGTGTTTCCACTTGTACCCACAGCAGCATTAATGTCAGCTCCACTAACACACAATCTCTTTACACATTTTTCTTGATTGTTTATTACTGCAACATGAAGAGGAGAAAGCCCTGAAAAAGGATTACACATAAAAGTTTCAAATTTTCATAAAAAAAAAGACAGCTGTTTATTTTTTTTAAGTAAAGGACAATTATGGCTACATGATTACATGTTAATATCTCACTAAGAAATTCCACTTCAGCTAATTTCATAGAAATCTTGTCACACTCATTTGACTACATGAGTGATTTAATTTTTGTAATATAATATAAATTATGTGTTTTTACCATGACCTTTATAATCAGCCAGGCTTTTTAGTGAGCTTAGCTAATATTTTCCACATTATTTGACTTGTAGAAGGGAAAATTCATTGAGGAAAAAAAGAAAGATTAACCATGTCCAAGTAAAGCTTCCACAAACAACCACATTCTTAATGGATTAGAGCTTGCTAGACCTAGATGAATTTCCTCAGCTACCCAAACCCAATGGTTGGAAAAGCAATGAAATAAATGAAAATTTAAAAATATTACAAATTATTTGGTTATAGTAGATTCTACTTACCAATACTGCCTATGAGTCTAAATTATGATACAATTATTAATTGTAACTCTGAATCAGAGGACAGATGGTTCTACCTAACCAAACATATTGATACTGACTTAAAATGCATATTAAACTAATTTTGTAGCTAAAGAACAAAAATAAAATAAAGGGCACAGAGAAACAAAACTACTGTTGTCTTCTGTTTACATCGTTTGCTCATTATGCATTAAATACACATCCTCATGACTTTGCTACAGAATTGAAAGTGGCAAATATTTTTTCTCTCAAACATTATGCATCTCTAGAGTAGGTCTGCAAAATATCATTCATAAGCTTTGCCTACTTTTAATTCTAGAGTCGTGTGAAGTTTTCCAGTAAATTTCAAAAAGTTCAATATCTCTATTCATATTCACTTAATGCACACACTGTTTTTAGTGGTATGAACATTTTCAAACACATTTTTGCAATGTTTTGATTGTCAAAAATATACAACTGGTTTGAAACTGGCTTTCTATATAATCTGTATTTTGCCTATAAGGGAAGCAACTCCAAAACATAAGAACACCAAATACTGTAGTAAAAGCTGGACTGAGTGTTTGCAAAACAAGCACCTAGCAATCATGACCAGAAGATTCTTATTTTATCTCTCACATATTTTATGATACATATCAGACCTAGCGCTTGCGACATAAAGCAAGGAATTCAATGTGCATCTACTTAGATGAATATTTGGCATGCTTTCATGCCAAATATTCATCTATCATTGATAGCAGAAATAATCCTTATCATCCACTCACTTGCATTCCCAGAGTACGTTTTGCATAGCTCATCAGCTCAGAACAAGAGTGTCACTCCACCTTCTCACTCTTTCTCACACACTGTCATCCTTAAAAGTGACAAACTTTCCAATCCCCTGTAATCTACTTTGTTATGTGTACAATATTAATATTTTGTGTATCACTTCTCTCTAGGAATTGCTTCCTTTAAAAGATCTAGTTAAACAATAATGATTACAGTGTAAGTGTCCAGGATCAATATAAAAAAAAAGTACATTAAATCCATATAGAAGCTTGTGCAAAGAGGTAGTTTTAGCTGAAACAATGTTGATATTTCATGAACACAAAAGCAAAAAACAAAGCAACTTGACATTATTCACATTGCATCATTTTCTATGAAACTGAACTTACATTCAGCACGTCTCCTAATTCACCATGCCACATCTTGTCCACTGTACTCGGTAGTGGTAAATTGTGTTCCAAATTAAATGCAGATTCAGTTTAACAGTATATGAATAAAATGATATGAGTAATGCGAATTTACTTTATTTTGCTCCATTTGTGATATATATTATATATCATATAATGTTTGAGCTAAAAGCAGAATTTTTGTTTTTACTCAAGTATTTTTGGATGGATTTATTTATAACATTATTCCTTAGGATAATGTTTCCTTGGTCTTACACAGAATCATGAACTTTAAAGCCTCTTAAACAACATAATTAAATGAGCTTAGGTTATTCATTAAAAATGTTTAAATAGGGTAATTTCAAAGAAAGAATTTTTTTTTCAACTTTAGGTACCATCCTTATGCTTTAAAACCATTTTTTAAGATTCAGTCCCTTTAGTACAGGCATGAATAAACAACTTGTAATGCTTTCATTATATTGAAGGTGTTAAATAATTCACTTTACTGATAACTTCCATAAACTGGTAACAAAGTGACAGCAGAAAATAAAAATCAAATTAGTTAATACTCGCAGAAAAATAATTTTCTGCTGTATTTGAAAATGTTCATTTTTTGATATATCTCATACATGTGAAAAATTATAAGAATATGAAATACTTGTGATGTTTTTATAAACATTAAATTTTGTTTTAATTTTGTCTTAAATATTATTTACTGTTTTAAACATGAATTCCCTGAAGTTATTAGAAGCTTAAGGTCTTGGAAAATTGACACAGATATTGCACATATCTAATATTTGCCTAATAATGATAAAACTCTTAATTTCCATTTCAAGATTTCCACTTTTAAAAATGTATTAAACCAAAAGTCGTTTTTCTATAAGGAAACACTTCTGACTTATCTTCCCTAAACCTTTAAGCTTAAGGACTGCAGAGTTTAACACTTTGTGTTTGTGCTTAATAAATAAAGAATGTTTATTGTATATTGTTTTATAATTGTATCTTATCTCTTTATTTCCTTCTCACAAACTTATTTTATGTCAGGTAACTCAGAAACAGTTTATTATAAATATATTGTTCAAATCTCCTATTATTCTGTGGGCCTATCAGATCATTCTGGGAAAAAACAAATAATTCTTATAAAATATACCACAATATGTAGTAGTAATGGGAGATCAACTAGAATTTGTTTTCTACTTATTATATCACTGTAAACTCACCTTCATAATTTAGTTTATCTATGTCTATAGTTTCTGAAGCACCCTTAGGATAATTTTTTCTGTCGAGCAACAAATTAAGCGCAGTGAGGTTCCCATCTCTAACAGCTACATGCAATGGTGTGTTTCCTTCATTATCAGGAATATTTGCATCAGCTCCACTCATCAGCAGAAAGGGAATAGCTTTGTGGCTCCTTGTCACCACGGCTAAGAATAATGGAGTCTGCAAAAGAAAAACATAACAGAGAATCACAAAATATTTCTAAGTAAACAGTAATATTTTCACATTCACTGCAAAATTTTTCTTTAACTATATCAGTTAAATTTTATAAGTAATCTGAAAAAATATGTTCTTTTTATGAAATAGTAAGGTTAAAATCTGCTCACTGCATACTGTATAAAAGATAATTTATGAGCTATTTACTTGTATGTTATTCAATTTCTGGGTAATTAACCCACTGAGTCATGTCTACTATGTGACTCTATGTCTATCTATAAAAGAAAAAAGTCATTTTTGAAAAGTTAAGTGATACTGTTATACTGAGCATGGTAACGTGTCTGTAATTATTCTTGGAGTAAAATAATTTATCTTTTGTTAAAAGTACTCCTTGACATTTTTTCATTTTTAATTCACTTATTTAAATTAAATAATTTGAACCACATATATATAAAATATTTGAACACTGAATATTTCGGTTGTTGAAATAGATTATATACGAAAATGTATAGAAAATAGATTAATAGTAAATATAAATCATAATATTTTAACTGAAAACTAAAGTTTTAAATATAAAATATCATCAACTTCTCTTTCTTCCACTTGAGTCTCATGAATGAACCTTTATTTCATAACACTCACACTGCAGGTGAGCCAAGTTGTTTTCCCAGTCTTCTGTAACAAGGACTCTTAAAAATAAAGCTAAAAAACTACCAAAATGCATTTTTGCAAGTTCTGGCACTAGAACTGGGTAACTAATGAAATGTGATAATCAATTAAATGCTGGGCTCATTAATCGATTACACTCGGCTAACATATTATTCTCATGTGAAACTTGAATAACTGGAATACATGAAAAGTGTAATAATCCGAAAACACTAATTTTATCTGACTATTCTTGTGAGTGTACACTATTAGATCAAGTAGAACAACCTTGAATTAATCAAAAATTAAGAAGAAATAATAACTACAATATTTTGACTAATCAGAAACATTAATTTTGATTAGTTAATTATTTTCATGGCAATTGCCATTGTAGTTTAAATTAATCAATTATTTTGTGTGGCATGAGTAGTTGATAATATTTATTGCTCTACTTAGGATTCCTAAATATTGAGTCCATTTTAAGTAATTCCATACAACAATTACGTGGCACTTGACAATGTTTTCAAAAAAGTAGTGTTTGAGGAGATATTAAATACTGAAATGGGATATTTTATGGAGAAAAACTTTACATGTGGAAAATATTTACACTAATGATGTACATGGAAAAATATGCACTGATGAAGTTAGGAAGTGTCTAGTACTTTTCTGAACAATAGAAGTACATTGTATTTGAAAAAAAGAAACAAATGATTCCACTGGTTACAATACCAAGTTTCATGTTATTAAACATCATATTGGGCAGCTTTAGAAAATAACAAACTGACAGTTTCTTTGTTCACATCCTTCTTAATGTTCTCTAACAATGATACTGGTAATGATGCAAGTTATCATTTAATACATCACATAAATGGTGATCATAAAAATCCCTAGAAGGTCGATATCTAACAATGCTTCTTCCACATTACCTGATGTAAATTGTTGCAATCATTGATGACTTGTCTTGGAAGTTCTTCAAAAATGTGTAAGAGAGAGCGAATCAAAACCAGTTGCTGAATGTGTTGTTTGGCTTGATGAATGATGGTAAGGTGAAGGGCACTTCAGAAAACAAAACAAAAAAACAATAAACATAATTTTTTATAACTCTTCAAATAAAATATGAAAGAGATTAACATGTTCATCTCACATAACCAAATAAGGCTTAATCTATTCCTCAGAATTCTAAGGATGGTCAGTACATGGAAACCATGATAGAACTTTATAAACAAATACTAGTAATGTAAAAATATTGTACAAACAGTTATGAAATAAACAGATAACAAAATAATACTGGTAAACATTAATTAACAACTTTGTATATATTTTGTTAACCTTTCATATAGTTTTGTAACAAATTGTTCAGAACATAGTAACCACCATGTGCATTTCACAGAACTTCTTATGCTAATCTTAAGATCCTTTGTTGAAATTAACAAATATTACACGTACTTGTCTCCTTCTTCATCCTGTATGGCAATTAAATGCTGAAGAGTCATCAATAGTAGTCCAAGATCTCCAGTAACTACAAAATTTCTTAAGGCCAAACTCATCCTCAATGCAAGTTGCTTCACTCCATGCAATGTAGTAGGCAGGGCATCTGATTGTATTTTATTCTCCATGCAATTTCCAATAGCCTTAGATCTATTTTCTTCAGGGTCACTGGTTTCCAAGATTTTTGTTTCGGGTTCTGGAGGTAGACTGATAAAGTCTTTGGGATTACTTAAGCTCCTGCATCTCTCTAAATCTCTGGTTTTAAACATTATTTGTTCAGTGTCCAAGCCTTGTTCAGAGAAACTTAAATGTTCAACCTTTACCTGCCCTTCAGACTGAATATATTTTGGTTTTAATTCATACCCTTTGGTTCTGACATACTTAGATGCAAGCTGTGAATCTCCAATTTGTACAGTTTGAGGTTCAATACCTAAGCTTTCTTCAGCACAAATATCCAAACTCCTATTAGCTAATACCATCTTTCTTTGGATATTAGAATGCTCTAACGTTTGTTTATGTGCATTAGCATATTCAGAAGTAAATGATCCAGAATTACCATTTTTTACTTTATCCTCTTTTTTAAGTGATGTTATGCTATTCCCCACATTCTGTTTATAACCCTTACCATCTAAAGATAGAGTCTCAATGGCATGCTCAAGATTTACTTTAACTGTTGGATGTTTGGGATTGACATTGCAAACAGAGTCAATTTGGAAATCTTCCAAGAGAGGATTTGGTTCACCTGTGCAAAGAAACAATATCCATTACAAATAAGCAGATGCCTGAAATACATGAAGCACTACACATATGTACTTACTCATAGTAACACTTAAATTAGATTTACCTCTTTAGTCAGAAAACAAAAACAAAGGGAATAATTTAATATGTTAAAACATTACCTAATTCTATGGAAAAAAAATTTAAATCCCTTACAAATTACCCCTGAAAAAATTACTAAATTCAACTGGAATATTCCAAAATAAGACAACTGAGGATCACTCTTTCAAAATTCAATTAATCTATTTTTGTATCTAATCACAAAGAGCAAACAAGCACTTACTTTCTTCATTACTCAGCATTGGATTACTGGATGGATGCAAAAAATATGAATACATATTATGATCGTTGTTGAATATATTTGTTTGTTCCAGTGAACCAGAAGCAGAATAATGACTTTCAAAATGTGTACTTGATATAGCATGTTGTTCAGGAAGATCTAAATTGTGACTCTGTCCTGAAACTGTACATTAAGAGACAAATTATAATACTATAGTCATAACTAAAAGGATATACACTGCAAACTGAAATTTAACCATCCAGCAAATTCTAAAAGCAATTACAGTAATATAACATACAATGAAAATTGCATTCAAGTAACATATAATGAATAGGCTTTATAACATGTTAAAATTTATTCACTGGAAATGTCCTGCTACTTTAATGCAGCTGTTGTCAGACTTAACTGAATAATTTAATATTGTGATTCATCTTATGAGCTGGTGAGTTGTAGTTTTAATTGCTTAAAAACAAAACATTGTAACTTTAACACAGATCACAATACTGAATTTACTATTCATTTAGCATGAAGATGATTGGCTAAAGTAAATTAGCCAAAAGTTTCCAATGAGTAAATTTCATAATAAAACAAAAATCAGTTCATTTTCAATTTATTTAATATTTCTTACCTACATTATGAGCCTTACAGAATGATTGTGTTTATGTACATTTTGTCAAATTATTAGAACACATAGAGGGCCAGCAAGAAGATGATTCCCCTTTAGGAAGTGCCCAAAAGAAAAACCATGGGGTGTGAGAATGAATGAGAAATAACACACTTCTGAGCCAGATACACTTTCTGACTGGTAGTAATGTGTCACCCATAAGACAGAAACAAAGGAAAGACTGTACAGAATGTTAGAGAAAATACTCAGACCCCTTGATGTAAAGGGACTAGGACACAATACACTATAATTAAAAGTTTAACCTCAATCAAATCCTGGTGACATGTGAAACTGTACATCAGGTCTGTGGTCAAAAGACAGTCCTCTAACATTAATCTCACAAAAGAGTATCAGCAAGGAAGAGGAGCTTCTGCACTGAGAACCAGTCATTGCATGAGCACATCTCCAACACTGAACCCACTAAAATCCCACATCTGGCAGAAAGGTGGAGAGCCCAGGTGGGTACTCATCTTCCATGCAAATCCTAGCATCATTGGGAATTTTTCATCGAGTCTACAATAAGAGGAGGGTACCCAGCCTGCATATACGAGGATTTGTATCTTGTCCAGCTACAACCAACACCAGGTCCACAAAGACCCAACATTCAAAACACAGTAAGAATGAAGGACTACTATATGGAGTTGCATCTTCAGTCCAAAATATAGAGACTCGGGAAACTTATCATCCACCCTACAGTAGGAGGAGAGTAACCACTCAAACATGTGAGATCTTATGTGGATCGAGCTACCATCAACACCAGATTCATTGGGATTTGTTTGAAATTAAGCACAAAGCTACACAACAGGTCATCTGTGCTCTGCCAACCACGGGTACTAAAACCCGTTTTCTAGAACTGTAAGTTCACAGACATAGCACTGTGCCACTAGGGGACAATTCACTAGGAATCAGCATCCAGTAACAAAAATGGAGTCTTAGCTAGATGGACAAATTGCATTATACAGTGGAGTACTAGATCCAACATCTGATGGCATCTAGAAATGTACATTAGGTCTGTAGTATGAATGACATCTCACCATCCATACTGGCAGAATGTCACTATCCTACTTTCAATTGAGTGATATTGTGCACACTCAAAAGCACAAGCATGCATGGTACACCATGAACAGGAATTAGCAAGTGGCAAGGACTCCCATATTCCACTAGAGGAAGAAGGGAAAAATTGCATTAGAGAGTATGGAGGAGAGCAACACTGGAGACAGTGCAATGAGTGGCCTGATACTCTATTTTGAAAAGCAGAGAGATCACTGGTGGTGCTTGGAACTGTACATTGGGTCTGTGGTGGAAAGAGCCTCAAATGTTATGGATCATCTGAAATGAGCAGTGATCCCTGTTTGCTTTATTGTGTTAGCCCATGAGTGTACAGTCCAGGTTGAACATATTAATGAAACAAAATACTGTGAGATATACTTATCAGCAGTCTTGCAAAACACCCCATTCGAATGATGGTCATTATATAACGTGGTTATATTACACTGTATCTTGAAAAAATAGAAAAATCCCATTGGCACAGTCAACCAACTAAAATCTGGCACTATCTATATTGGAACATCAGAGCTGTAGTAGGAATAGCCTGAATTCCATGGATCATCTGAGATGGTATATGAACACAGGTTTTACAGTGTGGATTTAAGACTAAGTCCCCTGCAAAAAAAAAAAAAAGAGTACTTACCACTCACCAATAAACAAAGGTGTAAACGTATGCAGATTGGTCCACATACCTGCACTGATGACGTCCCCAAAGGGAAGACAGAAATGTGCAGCCAAGAACATAATAAATGACAAATTTGATTGAAAGAAACATGGAAAAGACAACAATCATCAGGAAAAAAGGGAAGAACATGCCAGGTTAATCAACCTTTAAGGGTAATGGAATAAAGGTCATGTTACAGAGTTAAAAGCTAAAAAATAAACAAACAGAAAAGGGAACTATGGAAAGGGAGTAGTGCATGTCATTTACCATTGGAAAGCTCTGACTTTGCAAAAGTAGTAGTCAAGATCGCAATTATGAAGGCGGAATTTGGAGGAAAAGAAATTTGCAGAAGAAACAAAACAACATGAACAAGACTAGCAACCGAAAGACACAATAAAACTGCTTCATAGCCAAGAACAGAGGAAATCAAACAGCCTGTCAAGAAGCCAAGTGAAAAGTTGATGTGAAGTGAGGAATATTAGGATGGCAAGGATGATAACATCAGACTGACCAACAATAGTATGTGTACCACTGACATTGATAAGCCACCATGAAGGAAGAATGAGAAGTTGAGAAAGTACAAAATTGGTACTAATAGAGGGCTTTATAAGTTGAGAAGAGGTAAAATATTGTATCAGAAATTACCATATACTCTCAAAAACTTTAAAATCATTCCAGAAACAGTACATTTTTGATCAATTTAACATAAATTTTTTTGTTATTGAAGCTAAGCACAATATAAACTATAAAATACAATGCTCTATACAGTTTTTCACATATGATAAATGCTCAATAGATATAAACATCCTTTGACAAACAGCCTACAGGAGCTGTTAGGAGGATGACGTTGTATCTCAATTCTTTGTTTACAAAACTGGACAATAAAAATTAATTTGTATTGACTGAATTGTCCTATCTTTCTGTCAGCAAAACAGAAGCTTATTGGCTAAGCTGGGACATTTTTATAGCATGTTACTAAAGTATGATGACCTACAATCAATATGGGATCTCTTGCAGCCTGTGTAATGTAGAATTTAGTTCAAACAAAATTAAAGCCATAATTTATTAATTAACACCCAGTTTCCAATTTGTTATTTAAACTTTAAAATATAGACTTAGTTTCTAAGTTACAAATATTTGATGTCAAAATACAGCAATACAGTTTAAAATGTCATTTTATTGTGCAAACATAACTACTCTATGTCAATTAAAATGTTAAAGTATCAGACTTATAGCAGCCAACAGGGTCACACAAAGTTATCTGTGAGTAAGCTTGTGTATAAAAACAACAGCTGATTGTATAACCAATACCATGGCAAACAGTAGCAGGATCAGAATCCAAAAGTATTAATTTATTGGTAAAAATAAAAGGACCAGTATTGAACGATCGTGAAACTCATTTTATGGACATTTTCAAACATCAAGGTGATGGTATCCTTCAAACATGAAGGACTACTTTAATGTGAAATGCCAAAGGTTGAACAAAGAAATGAAATCTGTAATGGAATAATTCAGAATAATGTAGAAAAAGTATCTGTTGCCAAGCATGAGTTTTATCATGAAGACAAGACTTCAGTTTCCATAGATACAACATAATATAAACTTGGTTGAACTTCTAGTTTTTATTTAGTATGTCTAATAATTACTAAAAAAAAATATTCTTATACTAGTTTCAAACTTCCATATAATTTCAGCTGACCTGCTTCAAAATGTTAATTCTAAATATATTTTTCTACTGTTATGTGAAACATTAATGCTCAAAGCATGCTATTTGCACTGTACTAACATTCAACTGTAAAGCTAACATTGATAAAAGAAGCATGTCAGCCTAGCATTTTAATTTTTTTAAAAGAAGAATCACCAGAAAATCCTGTTTGATAATCTGTGTTAACCCAAGTGGATCCACTAGTGCCAGCACCAGACTGCAGTGATGGATCAAGGTCATGATGTACTTGATGAGTGGTAATCTTTCTCCTCTTTCTCTCTATTTCTTCCCTGTCTGAATTATATTAAAATAATCAAATACAACAAAATAAACTGAAAATTATGTAAGCTTGTTTGATATGATTAACGAAACCTGTCTCCTCTTAAAGCGTTTAGGTGAGAATGTACAGTTAAATGATTTGGTGAAATTCTATTTCTTAATAATAAGCAAGTTTTATCCCAGTTGCAATTCTTTTACTTAATATTTACACAATTATTAAAATATTGATATTTTAATACTCTAAACATCTGGTCATAACATGTTAACTCTATACATGGAATCTGTCATGAAAATACTACTCATGATTTAATACATTACCCAGTTTAATAGTTAACTGTTCTGTACAGTGACTTATATTTATCATCACTCTATATACAAGTCAGAAAGAGCTCTGTATGGATGAACTATGATAAAGTATGACACAATAATTATATATAATAATTTCCAAAAGCTAGGCCTACTGTGAAACTATTATTGATGTTGCATTAGAATTTTATCTTTGAAATTTTTTATTGTACAGGGTGGCCCGTAAGTCCCTATCCATCCATATGTTATCATGTTATATTCAATTACGCATGTATTTCAAATTTTTTTCATTTTTTTTCAGAGAAATATGGCCAATTTAAGCCCATTTACACTAAAATGTCTCACAGAACATGGTGTCGCATAATATTATGCAGCAAGAATGAGGGACAGCACACAGATACACTGGATACATAAGATATATGAATGGGTATGGACTTACGGGCCATCCTGTATATTAATTTTCTTTTTTTTTTATTTGGTCCTCACCATATGCTGGAGTGTACTGGAAGTCTTTGCTTTCACTATACTGACTATCTTTTAATCTGTATAACTGCAGTTTCACTCTTACATCTTCTTTAATATTACAGTCCCTGTAGGCTGGAGTCCGGAACACAATTGCTACCTTTAAGGTATGTTTGTCAGTATTACATTACACGTTAAAACATATAAGAATGCACATACACATGTAATTTATTTAAAAATAAATTCATACTAATAACTTTAAAATATACCACTTTATCAAATAATACTTGAGACTTCAGCATTAAAGAAAAACCAAAGTGATATCATATAAAGATTAAGTAAATAAATATCAATAAAAATGCATTATTTGCACTGTAAATTTCAGCACAACAGATTGTTTGTTGGCTTTTGAAATACGCTTTCCAACCAAATGGATAATTTGCAGCAAAATGCATTCACAATGTGCAATTTATTAATATTTTCATCTTCAATCACAAGTATAATTATTTTTTAATGGTTACAGAATCAAAGATGAGAAGAATAGTGAATAACAGACTATATTTACAAATCATTTCATCTGAGTGATAAAGGATCTTTTAAAACATCAACACAATAGAATAATTCCATTCAGTGTAACGCGTTTATCATTACATTTGAAAATGTGGGTTAAGGTGTTTGACTCATAATCTGAGGGTCGCAGGTTCGATTCCCCGTCACACGAAACACGCTTACCCTTTCAGTCACAGGGCATTATAATGTGACAGTCAATCTCACTATTCATTGGTAAAAGAGTAGCCCAAGAGTTGACAGTGGGTGGTGATAACTAGCTGCCTTCCCTCTAGTCTTACAATGCTAAATTAGGGATGGCTAGCGCAGATAGTCCTTGAGTAACTTTGTGCAAAATTCAAAACAAAAAATTGAAAATTACAACAATGTTTTAAAACATATGAAATATATAAAATATTTTCACAAAACATGAAACTGAGTCAAGTTCAGTTCTAAATGCACTGTAAGTCTTAAATTACATTAATTTACCTGATGATGTACATCATTTTCTGAAAAATTTCCATAATCTTCCCACATAATTCTACCATCAGCATCTTCTTCATAAAATCTGATCTTGATGTCCTCTTAGCAACAAAGAGTACTATTCATTACCATCAACAATTTATTGGAATCTTCACACAATCTTTAATGACCAACAAATGTTGAATGTACTTTAATTCATTTTGTTATTTAATAAAACAAATTTATTCCATAGAAGGAATATGTTTTCATTTAACATCTGTCATGAATATTTTTATTTTCTTACTTGTGCAATCATAACATTAATTAGGTATGAGGACATTCTAATTTTTATTACTTTCAGCTATACTTATGTTTACACTAAGTACATGTATTAAATTTCATGGCTATGTTAAAACCAATTACAATAATCAAAGAAGTTTTTCAAACATAATAATATTTTTAGACTATCTAAAGAACACCAAACATGTTATTAAATAGTGAGAGAGAGCAACTGCACATATCAATAACTACTGGCTTTTAACACAGGTAAATAATATCTTTGTATCAGAGTTGATTTTTCTATCAGAAATGGATGCTAACTTCTGAAATTGTGCATATTTAAAGAACATGACTACAGCAATTTGAATTCTACACATCTTCCCAATACATCACTAGAAGCTTTAAAAAAATTTAAATATTGTATATATTATGAAACAAATGAAGTTTTATGGGCTACCTATAAACTGTACCCTCATATAAAATATAAAATGTTTAGATGACATTTTATTACAATAACAATTTATTAATTTCTGTACCAAAGGTGGTAACACACCAGAAGTCACAAATTAAGATCTGTGTTTACTCAAAGAAATTCATGTCTTTTGTTCAGTATAATTGAAAACCCTTCACACTATAGAAGAAAAATCTGAACCAATCAAAATCACACAGAATGTACATTAAATTCTGTTGACAGCAAAAAGGTACTAGAAGTATATTTTAAAGATAGCAATACCATATACTTAGTTTATAAGTAGTATTTAAATATTACCACATAGAGATAGAACACATAAACGTGTACAAATAACGGGTAGTATCTGGCTGTTGTTAAACACAAACTGACACATTCAGCTACCTTTGCTCTTTTCAGTGGTATAAGCCCTCAGACTTACCACTGAGCCATCAGAGGATGGGCAGTATTTAGCCACCTGTGGTGTATTAATATGCCTAACCTCCTATATCAATATAGGTGCAGCAAATAACTATAAATACTATGACTCATTTAATACATAGAAAGATGGGTTGAGAGTTTGTGGAATAGGGCTGGGGCCTGATACATTAAGAAACTTTGAAAGAGACCTGTTCATTCTTCATTCAGGATTAGTAGCACCAATCACAAAGATCGATGCCAAACTATTTATTTAAGCACATAATTTTAAATTTTATATCAGTTATTTCAAGTTACAAAATAAATAAGCAGTAATTATCTGAGTAATATTATGAACAAAGATTTCAGATTATCTGAACCATTCTAGAAAAGCTCTGACTGAGTTAGGAAAGGAATAAAAGATCAGACAATTTATATTAAAGAATATAAAATGAAAAAAAAATTATGGTCTGCTATAAGGCGACCTTCATTTGTAGTTTATTAAAAGAGAAGAATTTTGACATGGTTCCACTCCTAATTATTGTAATAATCACTGAACTGCTCAACAATTTCAGGTTTATCAAAACAAACTAGTTTTAGATAAAGAAAATATAAAACACTTGAGCTGTAAATTATTATGAAAAATTAGCAACAGCATCTACAGGGTGTTCAGAAACTCACTGTGCAGTTTTGAAAGCAGCGATAATAGCATTCATTCAGTCTATTTCAAGCCAGCAACTGATAGCGGTGTTTAGAAACAAAATAAGAAGAATCCAAGCCTGTATTGATGCCAACGGGGGTCACTTTCAACATTGTTTATAATTGTCTTTCATATTTACCTCCTGTATTCTATATTGAAACATGTCTGTTAATAAATATACAAGTGCACAGTGACTTTTCGAACACCCAATATAAATAAACTTCCTACAAATAAAAATTTTGCAGATAGTAGTACTAAGAAAGTTTTGTAGTACTCATAAGCTGCATGAAAGTACAGTCATTATTAAGAAAGCAAAGATAAATTATAATTTTAATAAAAATACAAACACTTCTCACAAATCAGGCCTTAACATTTGAAAAATGCACTGGAGCCAAAAACATCCATATCAAACAGTAAATAGATCTGTTAGTGAGCTAATACCTTATCTCTCTCTTCTTCTTTTTTTTCTCTCCAAAATTAGACAGTAAAAGTTAATTTGTATTGACTGAATTGTACTATTTTTCTATTACATTAATCCATGGTTGTATTTCAAGAGCAAAGTAAGGGTAAGAGGTAAATATAAGGCCTGGTATATTACGTCTAATGAATGAAAAAAGTAACAGCCAATAAAACGTTTACATCCAGAAAAATTTATGATGTCATAATGTTCTTAGTCTGTCACATAACAATTTAACTAGAATCATATGATAATTACTCTTTTGTGACTGACAGACAGGAACAAAATTGTATTTAATTTTTAACTAGGAAATAGAATATAAGTTAAACTGTTTGTTCAAAAACTAAGTGACTCATTTGCATAAACACACATCTCATAAACATTAAATTAATCTGAATTAAACCTACTGCATATAGCTATTTGCATGTATCAAGAACCTTTGTCCTGTTTGTGTTTAAATGTTTGCTAGTAAAGTACATTCAGTCATTATTCTCCCACACACTGTGTACAGGAAAATTATCTTTATCAGTACTGTCAGTGTCAAATAATTCCTGTGCAACAGTTATTAAAAAAGAATGTTATTTGTTTAAGCTTCATATAATCAGTTTTCTTCATCATAATATGCTTAACCACTTAAACTTTAATTACCATCAGAATCAATTTAAATTTCATAGTATATGTCCAATTTCCATATCTCGGCTACACATTCCATTAACATGTTACAAGGACCTGTATCTATCAAATTTCTTTTTTACCATAAACTCCCCTAAAGGTGGTTCTATTTTTTTTTTTTTTTTTTTTTTACTTTTCCTCATGTGTTTATACAAAGTCACTTTTTTTTAAATGAAGCCTCTAGTTAGTGAACACGTGTGTAAGGTAACTAAACACTACCTCAATAACACTATCACATTATAATTTTCCTGTACTGAAAATGTATTTCGAATAGGTACTTGCCTCATCTCACTAACACATGCCCATTAGAATTGGAAAATTTCAACATCTCTTGTGTGTGAGAGGAAGCACATATTGGAAACGCATTTTCAATGGAGGAAAATTACAATTTCCTGGACATTAACATGCATTATTTCAAAGGTGCTCATCAAACCTGAAGGCCTGAAAAGTCTGTTTATGTTAAATAAAAAATTGCCTGACTATTATTAAATCTGTTGGTCCACCTTAGATCTTCCAGCCTCTAAAATAAACTAAAACTATCAAGTATATAAAATAAAAATCTTAAAGCCAGTCTTTTTCATTCCTATATTTATGAGGCCTTCTCTAAAACTCTTAAATTTACTGTCTCCACAACATCTGATTGCAACCTATTCCAGAGGTCAACCACACTGTTAGAAAAATAAAACTGTCTCAGCTAAAGACGACTTCTACCTTGCCAAAATTTATATTTGTGTCCCACTGTATCTCTGTTATTGTTGTTAAGCATGAAAAAAGAATAATATATCAACACTATCAATTCAATTTACCATCAGATCCCCTCTAACTTTCGTTTTTTTTAAGATAAAACAGTTTCAGAGATGTTAACCTTTCTCATGTCATATCCCCCATATCCAAGTCACCAATTTAGTAACCTTTCTCATGTGATACCCCCACATCCAAAGAACTAACTTAGTAGCTTTTCTCATGTGATACCCCCTCCACATCCAAGGAACTAATTTAGTAACCTTTCTCATGTGATACCCCCCACATCCAAAGCACCAATTTTGTAACCTTTCTCATGGGCAAAGGACCACATTCAGGGCATTCAGTTCTTTCTTGTCAATCATGAATCAGTCCTGCAGAATTGTGTAAAGTTTGATGTACTTGAGTGCTATGAAAAATACAAAACTGTGGCAGGTATTAGATAACATCATAGCTTTATTCCCTACTCTACCAACAAATTGTATATGAGAAGGCTATCAGGTGATGATGTGTACACAGTTGTAACTGTTGGTAGTAGCAGTGAAAGTGATGCTGCAGCAGCTCAAATAGGGTCAAATGATAGCAATGACATTTATCAGCCAGGGAAATACGTGACATGCATATACGATCATGAATGGTATGTGGGAAACATAAAAGATAGATCAGATGAACATTCCGATGTGTTGGTGTCATTAATGAAGAAATCAAGAAACAAACTGTTCTCGTGGCCTGCAAGGTCACGTAAAGATGAAAGCTGAATCCCTTTCCAACATGTTCTTTGTCTGATAAGTGCACCTGCCATGCAAGGCAGTAGTGCTCACCACTATGTTCTAAGTCAAAGTGATCTCAACATAATCAAACTCAAATTTCAGAAATTTATTCAAGCTGTCTGAACAAAGCAATGTTTATTTGATGTTGTTAAGGCTAATTTATCTCCAAAGCAGTTTTTAAAATATTTTATTGTCATAATTATTTCAGTTTGGTGTGACTATAATCTTTCCCAGTTATCCCCTGTTGTAGCACTGTGCTCTTTGTGTCTAATTTACCTTTGTATTTATCATATTATGAATCTTTTTTTTTTTTTAATTTTGCACAAAGCTACTCAAGGGCTATCTGTGCTAGCCGTCCCTAATTTAGCAGTGTAAGACTAGAGGGAAGGAAGCTAGTCATCACCACCCACCGCCAACTCTTGGAGCTACTCTTTTTACCAACAAATAGTAGGATTGACCATAAAATTATAACGCCCCCAAGGCTGAAAGGGCGAGCATGTTTGGCGTGACGTGGATGCAAACCAGCAACCTTTAGATTACAAGTCACACGCCTTAACACGCTTGGCCATGCCGGGCCTATGAATCTTAAAGTCAGCCATATCTGCATAACTGTAATGCACACACAACATATTTGCATTGCCATGTGATCTAAATAGTTATGCCAGTAAACTTGTTCAGAAAGGAATTAATTCTTTCTTGTTTCTTACAACTTCAATATTTAACATTGTGAAAGACTGGTTAGAATATTTCAGTGGGATTCATAAAAGTCTGGCAGGTATTTTTCAAATTTGTATGGATATATTTGCACACAGTAACAAACCTGAACTGAATTTGTTTTTAAATAAAAAACGTATGGTCAGATGTTACTTTAAAAATTAAACCCAAAAAGTAGGTTGAACACCATCTTGATTTTTTTTGTAGATCATATTCAGAGATGTAAAAATATATGGTAAAAATCTGAAAAGGCTGAATAACTGGTGACATAGTCAAACTGTGGCCTAAGTAGGGCTATTTTTAGCTAACTCATAAAAAATTGCATGCATCTCAATTTTTTTTTTACAGGAGATATAATAGACTTTTAATTACAAGAATTGTTGATTTATCAACTGATATGTTATAGGAAATTTGAAAAAAATATTCAGCTTTGTATTATAATAAGTCTTAGAGCTATGGCTTATTAAATAAACTAATGTTTTCTACGATTTTGGGTTTTCAGGTGATTTTATAGCCTCACTATGGAAATCCTAAGAGAGATGAACTTGGTTTGAGACCATTTTTTTATTCTGTGAGATTAACTCAGTCAGTGTAGCAAATTTCAGTCTTCTACCACCAATACTCTTGCAGCTATAAGCAGCCAAAGTTGCCCAAAAATGAATTCGCCAAAAATAAAACAAAATTAACTAAATTTTAAAGGGCTGTAAATCAGAAACTTTTAGAGATATTGATCTAATCTTTGGCAATTTTTCATTATATGGGTAGATAAGCACATGTGCATTTTTTCAAGGCATTCTGAGGAGGTCACCCAGAAAATTTTCCAAAATCTCGATGATGTGACATGGAATGACCCATATGTGATGCCCTGTCAAGACCTTTATGAAAATCTAGATGTGCTAAATGTACACCTTTACCTCATCTACAGAAGCAGTAACCTTTTCAGGGAATGTCCAATAATTTGTAAGGAAAGATTTTATGGTAATAAAATCATGTTGGATATCTAAAAAAAATTCTAAACTTTGTTCACTGACTTTGCAAAACATCTTTTATCAGACTTTTCAAAACATTTCTCACAATTGATGTAACTAACAGCTGTATAATTACCAGGACAATTTTTATTACCTCCTTTGAAAAGAGGAATGACATTAGCATCTGCCTATGAATCATGTATGTACAATAAATAGTAGCAAGTGGCTCACATACCTATTACAAAACACTTAGGGAAATATTATCTGGCCTGGGAGTCTTATCGCTTTTTATACTTTCTAGTTTTTTCTTAACAAACTCAGAATTAATGCAATAATACTGTTCAACCTTGTTTCCTTCTATCAACTGTTTATGATGAGGAATACCACTTAAATTATCATTAATAAAAACTGAAAAAAAAACCAGAGCTCAAAATCATCAGATACAAGCCTTTCCTTATCATCTCTCAAGGGTCCATTGTCTGCAGTACTTAAAATTTTTATAAGATATCCATTTTTCATCTCCAGTCACTAAACTGTCCAAAAACGATGAGTTACGTTCACGAGAAAGCATAGAAGTGGAAATGCCCACTCTTACTCTGAGGTTGGCTTCTGTCAAATCATGGGAGACCCATTTATCAAGTTATGACACCTTTCCAAGCTGTTACAGATGACAGTGAACTGTTGAATTGGTTGAATTAAGCTTCCGTGCTAGTTCTTCAACAGTTACTGTACAATCTTCATCAAGTGCAGTTAGCAGCAAGTCATCATTAAACTCAACAGGACGACCTGAAAATGGCACATCACTTAAGCTGTAGTCACCTGATCTGAACTTCTGAAACCATCTTTGACACTTTTTTTCATCTGGAGACTTCACACATAAACATCTTAAATGTTTCGTGTAGTTTCTGCTGCACTTTTGCCTTTTTTAAACTCATAAAGCATTATACGCTTAATGTGCTCCTCAGACACATCCACCTTCATAAGGGTTTATTTGATTATTGATCTGAAAAAGTGGAGTTGGATTAGTTATTTTTTTATTTGTCAAAACATTTTTATACATGTCTTACTACATATTTCAGTCACCTCTATAAAGACAGAAATTATGATGCACTTTCTGTGTAAAAGTTTCAGACATTACTTATGGGATGATCTGATATATAGTTGGGACATGGTGGAATGCTTCAATCAAAACCTGTTGGCATCTAGAATTATACATCAAGTCTGCAGTAGGAAGTACTATTTCCCATCAACACCAATAGAATGCCACTGCCCTACTCAACTGAGTGGTATAATGCATTATTCAAGATGGTAGGTCTCCATGGTCCACCACCCTGATGACTATGAACCAGTAAGTGGCAAGGACTCTCATATTCCACTAGATGAAAAGGAGAGCAAATGTGTGTTGGAAAGTCTGGAGGAGTACATCACCTGAGATAGTGCAATGGATGACTATAATGCCACAACAACAGAGTCAATCAACCAATACCC
The DNA here is from genome assembly GCF_004210375.1 of Tachypleus tridentatus. NCBI lineage: Eukaryota > Metazoa > Arthropoda > Merostomata > Xiphosura > Limulidae > Tachypleus > Tachypleus tridentatus. The sequence continues at coordinate 79,290,098 of NC_134831.1, forward strand.
AACAGCATCTGGAATGGTACATCAGATCCACAGTAAGAAGTCTCATTGCCACTGAACATTAGAGATGCTGTCTGCTTTATTCAGATTGTCCATGAGTGTACAGTCTGGGACAAACATTTATGAAGCAAACGAACACTAGAGACAATCACTAATGGTCCTACAAAACACTTCATCTTGATGGTGTGCATTATCTAATACTGCATCATAAGTGAATGAAGACAGAAAATCAACACCTGGTGCCATTTGGAATTGTACTTAAAGTCTGTAGCAGAGGGAGATGGAAATAAACAGCCATTAAAATGATGAGGTGAGAGAGTTGAGGAGAAGCTAATTAAAAAAAGGTGACAATCTTCAGGTAAAGGGGGAAAAATACACCAATCTAATTAACTACTGGTGAATCCTACCTGTAAGAGTAATGTGAGAGGGAGGTTCCAGCACACAGAAGGATCCTATGGAATAAATGGTTTTGGAAACCACAGAAGGGAGCAGTGTAAATAAAATACCATCAGAGGGCTTGGACAGGACACAGGAGACAGTCAGGATCCAAGTGGTCATAAATGTGGGAAATGGAGGATAATAAAATGGAAGAAAAAGTTGAATTACTTTCCCAAGAGCAGAAGTCTTAGATAAAAAATGAATGTTCATGAGAGAAGATAATAAAGGAACTGTGGAATGGTACACAGTTAGCATCAATTATAAGGATCTCAGAATGCCACCAGCCACAAGCTATTAATATAAGGAATAGGAATTTTAAGGAAAAGTTATACAGGGAACATGAAGATAAAAGTTTGAATAGAGGAAAAGTGAGAGCTTGAAGGACAACACTGAGACTCCAATCCAGGAGAAACCGAGGGCAGGTAGGACAGAAAATAGAAAGAGAATCAAATAACAAAGACAACAAGGGAGACTGAAAGACAGAGGCAAACTCAGTAAACTGAATAACCAGCAAATGAGGAAATTTACAGTCTCCTCTCGAAGTGCCAAACAAAAAATGCAGACAACTGTGATTGGGAAGGATGTTATCCCCAAAAGAGTGACCAGCAGTGGAATATATACCATTTACACTGATAAATTGCCAAGGAGGAAGAACTTACAAGATGAGCAATTGATGGAGTAATACACCTGGATAATCTGGATTGTTTTACAAGGAACTGAAAAAAAGCCACTTATGAGACCTGAAGGTAAGAATGAATAGATGACACACACCTTACTGAGGCTGATGAAAAAGCATGGGTGACAAGGGCATACGAAGGGGAGGTGACACCAAAGGTCTGCTCAAGAGCAGAAACCACAACTAAGCAGGCCAAATAGAGCCAAGATGAGCACACAAAACAGAATGGTCTGAAACAATGAAAAACTCTGGGAAGAAGGATAGGAGAATATGCATACAGTTAACATCTTATCTAGTTTTAACTGAGAGCATCTACAACTTTTTTTAAAGGATGTGAAACTGTAGATCAAAAATAGGAAAATTGTGGATTGCAATGGGTGGCAAAAGCATCTATATCCATAATATGCCAGCAAGCACACAACTCTTGAAACACCTGCAGTTCAAACAACCACTTGGTCCAGATAATCTTGCAGGACCAAGATAATCAGTCTGCAACCAGATTCAAGGCACCTGAATACGACATACTAACAATCTGATTGTGGACCCAGTAGAGAAGGTTCAACATCTTGAAACAAAGGTCTTATGACTGGACATTGGACAAGAAGCAAAGAAGAACACAATGGTTGGCCAGCAACTGCAAAATATTGGTATATGGGGGACAAATCAGGCAATGTCCAACAACCCAAAGCCTCCTTGAGCATTTAGATACACACCCCAACACAAAAAGGAAGCATCTTTAATGAGGCAACAATCTTGTGAAGGAGGTGGAAGAGGAACTCTGATGGTAGTCACCATCCAACCACCAAGCAAAGTCAACCTATAAATGGGGAGGCAGGGTAATAGCACCACTTAAGAGATCCCAAATGAAGCTCTATTTGTTGAGCAATATCCACTGAAGGTGATGCATGTGGGCACACCTAAGGAATATGAGGGCTTTATGGTATTACTGCCAATTGAAAGGTAATTAACATGTGCAAATGTGGACAGGGCACTGTTATGAGAGGGGTTGTGTTCCTATTGGTGCAGAGCTGCTGCAGAAGAGGAGGCGGAAGGCTAGAGAAAGGATTGAAAATTCAAATCGAGAGAACACTGTGCCAATCAAGAAAAGCTATTTTGTGAGTGAAGGGAAGATATATTGGAATTTGTAACCAAACATGTGTATGTGTAGGGGGGGGGGGAGTGATCAGTTTCCCCTTAATGCAAATAAAGCATTATTATACATTTATGAAGTTTTTGTATTATGATCTAGGTGGAGGTTTAGTTGTTTCATGTGAGTAGCATACAGAGTGTTTTCATTAACATTTAAACTAATCACATTCTCAGCAGTTTTCAATACATGCTGCAAGATGTACTTTAGTCAAATACAAATTCCATTCTGAACAACCACAAAATTACAAGGAAAAGCACACATTCAGTATGACATCATCCACTGTTCAATTAAGTTGCTAGGTCTGTGATGATGAGAAACCCACTTGAAGTTAAAACGCTGGTATGGGTATTAGCACTTTAATTAAAATAGAGTACAGAACAATATTTCAACCTTCTTAGGTCATCTTCAGGTTAACAAAGAGAGAGTTTGCATGGTCTAGATTCATTTTGTGTTTCTGTCAGTTTTTTAGTTCTTTGTATTTTGAAATTAAGATAGCCAAGCATTTAGCAGTTTTTTCTGTAAATTATGGATAATGTTTGTACACAAATTAAATTTCTTGTATAGTTTTATCTTCTCAAAATTGGGCACTGTTGGATGAAATAAATGTAATTTATTATATTAATACTTTTTTGGTTTAAGTTTCTTAGTTTTGTTAGAATCACATGAGCATGTACAGTTAACAATGGTGGAATGTTGGTATGTTTAGGCATAATGAAATTTAAACAGATAATAGTGTACACAAAGAAACACTACAGATTTACACTTCTTGTATAATTGCCGTGATGAAGCAATTCGTGATGACTAGAAACCCACTTGAAGTAAAAATGTATTTTCTAGATGGCTGGTATGTGTATTAGTATTTAATTAAAATAAAGTATAAAACATTTTGACCTTCTTAGGTCATCTTCAGGTTAACAAAGAGAGAGTGAACAAGTATTGTCCAGTTATTCTTCAGTACTTGTTCAATGTCCCTTCACGAGTACAAATTAAACAAAACAGCAGTAATGTATATAAATATTTCATCCCAAGACATGATGAAAACTGTTATGTTTTCCTGTTGAAACCCCTGTCTGTAAAAACTAATATCAATGACAACATTCACAAATGGTCAACAAAAAGATAAACACTTCAGCTCCACATAATCTGAGATCAAGGGAAATTGTGGTCCATTTAGGCCACTGGTTTCCAAACTGTTTTCAATGACAATATGTTAACCCACTTACCTTGATTTGTAACACACTCCACTGACACATGAAACATTTGTTTACAGATTTTATATATTATTACTTAATTAAATATTCTCTGTTTGGTGAATCTCTTAAGAAACCCTTGGCAACTTGTTGAGACACAATTTGGAAACCATTGAATTAGGCCATCCCATCTACTCAACATTAAACTTGAAAATAAAAACACTCATAGCCAGTCCTTATCATTGAAATACTTATAAATCTTTCCTTTAATTTCCATTAAATTAACTGGTTCCACCACACCAGAAGGTAACCTATACACAAAATTATTCCTACCATGTCAAAATGTTTCACAACTCTACCATTAATATGAAAAAGAAAAAACAAAATCATCAACTCAATCAGTTCCCTTAACAATCTCAAACACTTCATCAACTAATGATCAAAAGTCTTTCAAACTACTGCACTTTTGTTTACATTAGATAATTACATATTAGAACTGACTTTGGTATAACATTTGACACTTTTCCTTTCCCTCCATTTTAGAATTTGTTTTTATTCAAAGTTAGTTTGAACCCCTATCCTTGTTATTTTTCCCAAACAGTTCCTTCCACACTAATTCAGTTAGGTGCAGTTCATCCTATTATGAAGAATAAATACTTACTTTTATTGACCTTTTCACAAAGAAGAAACACTTCCTCATTTCCTGTGCAGACCCCAGAGCATTTACTGATACGCACAATTTTTAATTCCCCTACATCAGGACATTCTGTAAAATTAATGGAATATTTAAAATATATATAAAATTTTTATTTCAGCCATAGTGTTAGACAGAAATGGAAGATGAGTGAAATTCAATGACTGAATAATCACTGAACTCATTAATCAATAACATTCTTGATTATTTTAACATGTATCTTGTACATTTAGTATTGTTTGTTTCACATTTTGCAAAAGATTAGAGGGAAGGTAACCAGTCATCACCATCCACCACCAACTCTTGGGCTACTCTTTTACCACTGTAGGTATGACTGTCACATTACAGTACCCTCATGGGTGAAAGTGTGAGCATGTCTGGTTGGACATGGATTCGAATTTGTGACTCTGATTGTGAATGAAGTATCCTAATCACCTGGCCATGCAACAGATAGTTAGGGTGAAATAATAAAAAATTGTAATATTTTAAACACAGTGCAAAGTACCAATTTTAGAGTAAATTTCCAAATAGGTTTAAACATTTCTTTTGAAAAATAGATTCAAATGAAATTTATCAATAAAAGTTACAAATTAACTAAACAATCTAAAAGCATTTCAAAGGCTTCTTGTCTGGAAAGATTTGGTGTAACTTTAAAATATTTAATTATTTTTATCTCTTTATACAGTAAAGTGCAAAATACAAATAGGGAAAGAACATTATTTCAACTTTTAATTCTAATTCAAAGAACAATAACGTTGAATTAAAAAATGAAATGAACAAAATTAAGAGTTTTTAGAATGGAACAACCAAACACACAGAAATGTGAAACACTTAGTGGCCAACTGATAAAATAGTAACCTTAATGCAAAAACTATCCATATTTTTTATTTAACTGGTTTATCTTTACACAGTATTATGTCCTTTATATTTTCTAATAGAATTTATGCATATATTCATTTTTTGAAACTGATTTCAAGGATGATATAATACCTAATCTAGTAAATACATGTGTAAAATGAAATGACATCTGGATAGTGTTTTGGTGTAAGTGTGCAACAAAAATAGTGATAGGTTATGATTTTAAGGTTGAGTTAACAAGACTATATTAATCAAAATATTTGTCAATCTCAGATCCAAAATACATTTTTCTCTCAGATGTGTAAAAGAACTGAAGTTAATATTTAATGTTACATACCAAATTTAAAAAAGAAACTGTCACCTGTTCAAAGTACAATAAAAATATTGTTTTACACAATAATTTTACTGTTTAAAAATAAAATACTGTAAGACTGGGAGCAATCTCACACACTATACATATTTCAATGTCTTACTGTGCTGCTATCTGCAAAATGATTAGGTAAAAATATTTTGATGCATTTTGAGACTGAGGATAATGTCTCATTTTAAACATTTATTGTGTACTATTAAAAGCTCACACTTTTTTCTGATACACTTGTGTGAAAACTTACACAAACGTCATTCTAATCTTAAGATTTTTCTCCTACAAAATAAAAATAATGCACTTAAACTCACTTTGATTTGCAATATTATTAGAAAATTTAGGCTGACAAATGGAGTAAAAGATATCAGAAACTGTAAGGTTTTTGGAAAAGGCTTCAAAACAGATGCGAACTCTGTTTAAATCCATGTCCTTAGCCTCTTGTTCTGCTTCTTCACGCAACTTGGCTCTCTCACCATCTAGAATAAAATGCATTTACAAACTGCATTTTTTGCTACGGATTCTTGGATTAAATTAGAGATCACCATAACAAAGACATGTGGTGAACAAAAAGTAGATTTAAAATATTATTTCTGAGATCTATGACATACCAAGAGAAATTTGAAAAAAAAACAACACTTTACAGTCTAGTTGGTGGACAAGAAGTAGATTTAAAATATTATTTCTGAGATCTATGACATACTAAGAGAAATCTGAAAAAACTCTACAGTCTAGTGTGATTTTTATCACTAATATTAGAACTTCAGTGCAGTTATTTGTAAGATTTAGTATTTTCTATAATTTATACCAGAAGTGCTTTTAACTTTATAATATATGTGCTCAAAATCTATTCTGTATTGATTCCACTTATTTCAATAAAAAAGAAAATTCTTCATGTGCATTTACATATAAACATCCAAAATATATAAAAACACTATTAATCGTGTGTAAGATTGCAAATTAAAATGTATCATTCAACATATTATGTATTTCATGTCAGAGTTATCAACCATTCATTTTATCCCATACTGCTGATTTAGTGACATTTCTTGGTAAAGGATAGTAAATACATGATAAAATATAAAAAATTACAGAATAACAACAAAAAACAACTACAGATAAGCATTTTGGATGTTCTAAGGGATATGCAAATACAAACTTTATGATGTAAAAAAGTATTTTTAACATAAAGATCACCTTGCATTCTGGTTTGTCAGAAACTGATTCAGCCAGATGTAAACAATTTACAGACATATCTTGAATACAATTACTTTTCATCAATTTTGGGGTTTTGCATATAATGGATGTACATTTTATTAAAAGCTTGCTACATTTAATCTATATACACATAGTAAATTTGGAATTACAGTCAACATTCCTTCTCTAATAAGAGTTCAGCCCATTGGACTAAACCCATATATACTCAATTAAATAAATTCATCTGTTTCTCTCCTTTTACAGCACATCATAATATATTTTTCTCTGGATCAGATAAAATAAAAGATAGGCTTTATGCAACTAATCTGCCAGAAAGTATTCAAAAACAGCCATGATTCTATGACATCAAATTTATTGAAAAAAAAACCCTTCTCCACAATATGTTGTATTGGTTATGTCCCTACAGAGATTCATAATAATGTCAGGTTTGTGCAACTAAGTACCTGCTAAGTCGGTGGAACCACTCTGTCTCAGCTGGTTCTCTACTTTCCTTTGGTATAATATATCAGGAACTTCCTTTTTGCCAATTAACAGAATCCCAAGATTCACAAAGCTACAAACAATGAAAAATATCACACACAACTATTAAATATAAGCATTTATCATTAAATTAATTTTACAAGTACAAGATAGCAGCTCACATATTAGGTGACACCACAGCAAAATAGAAATAAAAGCCAGCTTATATATTTAAGATTGTATTAAAAATGAACAGAGTCTGTTGAAATGTGCAAGTAAAAGGTATGAATCAAACAAGCTACAACTGACTTATAAATGTTTCTGTTTATTTTGTATTTTATAGCAGAAAAATTTAACTTTTTTATTTATATGTTAATTTAAATTAAAGGTTTAGTTGAAAGGATGGAGAATACATATCAATTGCTCAATAACTAGAGATAATAAACAGGAAGATACACATCAATCTATTAGCCTGATACATGGGACAACCAAGTTTTGAGTTTAAGCTACATGGAATTCCATACTAATATTCTAAGGCTAGTGTAATTCTACTCATATAATATATGTGCACATGTAAATTTAAACTCCACATTGAACTATTAAATATTCATAAAATGCTACCTTTAGTTATTTGTCTTTCTATGGTTAAATATCTAATTTCACTTGAAATCCTAGCCTGTTTATCAACAATAGGCCAATCTTATCACAAGTATGACATACAAACACATCTGTGTTACTCAGTAATTGTCATGTAAATTTATTTGGTGAATTATTTAGTTTTGTACATATAATACTTTCTTATCTAAATTTGTTTTGCTGGGATTAGAGTAGTCAGTTTTTGATTAAGTTTTGTTGATATTAGTTGAAACAGTTGTATTTCAACAATGTGATTTGGATTTCCTATTTGGAACTCAGTGATCTTCTTAGGTATATTGGAAACAGAGTGAGGTGTTCAAAATATTACATTACTAATTGTTTTTTTCATTCAGTCTTGTGTACAGACTGATAAAGAGATTTTGTTTTTACATAATCTAAGTACATTATTATTATGTACACCATCTGGTTTGCCTACTCAGAGATTTAAAACCTACTACTGCAATTATATCATTCATGCCTGATGTTTGAGGGCAATATTAGACAAAGGCTTGGCTCTCCTTATGGGGAAGCAACATTGTAGTTCCATCACACAAACTCTATATTTACAATACTTTCCCATCAACTTATGAACATGAGGTTTATGCTCATCAACTGGATATAGAGTAGCTTTAATATAAACTTTCTCATTATGCTGACATTGAAAATATAGCTCAAATACACGTAATATTTTGCAAAGTCAGAGTGTATCTCTTGCATTTTAATAATGAACCACATAGTGAAATGTGGGAGCACAAAATCATCTGAAGATGACTCAGTGATGTGATACTTAGTAGAGCAGTTCTGATACTGTAATCTCATGAAACTCAGCCTTTGATTGGGAGTTTTGTTTTTATAAAAGTGCCACAGAAAGGGCTTGTTAAAAAAAGATCACTGTAGGTGTAGGAATCAGGTGGCTCAGTGGATATAACAGTGGCTAAATGAAAGAAAGCAGTGGATTTTTACAAAAGTTATTCAGTCAGACTGGATTAATCTCAAGTGGAATTACCTCATGGTTCAGTGTCAGGATTTTTGCACAGTGAATAGTTTTAAAAAGTTATAATTTTATTACATGTGTCACTGGTTAGACAACTTTTGGAACAGTATATAATTTCATCATACAAGTCATTGGTTAGACTGCTTTTGGATTGCTGTGTTCAATTTTGAGTGCATTACTTGGGAAGGACATTGTATTGTTGGAAAGATTTTAGAGAAGTTCAAATACAAAGATAACTTGGATGGAAAAGTTGTCATACAAAATAGGTTAAGATCTCTGAAAATGTTTTTGTTTTTCAATTAGAGGAGGTATGACTGTGGTATTTAAGACTAAGGACCTTACACTACAATGAACTAATTCTTTTCATACTTAATATGGGAATGGAAGAATGAGGAAACACAAATACAGATTTTGGCCACTTCCTAATGAATTTTTTAATTCACAATTTAGCAAAAAATTGGTCTGTGAAATTGAGAATTGTTGTCGTTGTCCAGGAATTGTCATTAATGTTCAAGAACAAAGAGAAATGGCCTTATTAGCCAGCAACTGAGAACACACATATTTCATTTCCAATGTGTAATCATTAAGTCATTATAGTGGAAATAAAAATAGTTGAGATGGAAGAATTTTAGCTTAGGCTAATACATTAAAAAAAAGGAAAGTTGAAGGTCAAATCACCAAGAAGTTAACTACAGAGATATATATGTATTTTTAATATAAATATACTATTGTTAATACAACATTTCAGGCAACGTCCTTCTTCAGTAAATCCATAAAGGAAAATTCTAAATCGAAGGTTGTGTGACAATGTAACAAATGAACTTGTATAACAATGCTTACAAATACTTGGAACAAAAGGAAGTTGTGTGTGTGTGTCTATATATATATATATATATATATATATATATATATATATAGGACTATAATACCATCAAACATTTTTCCAAGTCCCCCCATAACTTCCTACCATCACAATACCAATATTGTAAACTACATAATGCATAGTAGCCTTAAAACACCCACCTCAACAGATACAACTTTATTTGAGGCAGCTATCCTTATAACAGAAAGCACTGTAACACGTGCTTCCACTGACTCAAGAACATCCATGCAGGATCCTAAATTAAGATTTTATATTAAGGAACAATAGAAATGCACATCAAAAGTGTGCATCACAGACTTATTGTTTGCTCATGTTGTGCAAAATTATACATAAAAGAAACCAGTAGATTATTAGTGGAACATACACAAAAACATCTCATGGAGTTATAATAAATTACAACACAGATAAACCAGTGCTCTGACACTTCAATTTGTACAACCATACCCTTGACCATTTCAAAATACTTGTTTTGAAGATGGCCCCTAAACATAAATATAAACGTAAATTACAAGAAAAAATAATTTTTGATCTGAAAACTTTCCATCCCAACAGTCCAAATGAGCTTTTTAGTTTCTTGTAATATTTCTCATTTCAGTTTTACCCAAAGTTAAATGGTTTTATACAGTAAAGTATATGTCCATCTGTTCTTTTTTTATTTTATTTCAAACTATAATATATATATATATATATATATGCATTTGTTTGTGTATATATACACACACACACACACACACACACACACACACACACACATGCAACTTTCTATTGTTTCAAGACTTTGTAAGCATTGTCATACACATTCATATGTTAAATTGTCATGCAACCTTCAACTTTAAAATGTTTTCCTTTATTTCCTAAATAGTAAATGGATTTACTATTTAATCAGTGGTACCAGAAGAAGTGCATTGTCCGAAACATATTGACAATAGTTTATATATTAAAAAGTATATATATCTCTGTAATTAACTTCTTAGTGCCTTGACATTCAACATTTTTATTTTATCTCTTTAAACAATCACTATGCATAATTTCATATGCAGTTTGGACTTGTACACTAATTATTTTATATGTCTGATAAAGTTATTAAAGTGTTAAAATGCTTCAACAAGATTGCACATATGCCTTTAATACACCTTTTCAGCATTACTACAATGACAAATCTAAAGTTTGATTTAAAATTTTCATGAATGCTAAATTTTGTTATTGTAATTACAAAATTCCACATCAAGTTAAAATATCAGAATATAGTTAGTCATAACCTGATGGAAGAATTTAAATTTCTCTGAAAATGGTTCATAATAACTTTGTGAATTCTATACGACATTCAACTTACTTAAGAACAGGTATTACCTTTTGTTCTTATGTAAGCACAAAATTGAACTGTCTTTTGGAATTATTTTTAAATGTCTCTGTGTGTGTTAAATTACTTCACTTTAATATGACATTTCTATACATATTTTAATTTTATTTTAGGAATTATAATTAAAGTTTATTTTCAGATGAAAACTAGCAAGTTTTTCTTTCTTTTTTTTTTTTTTGAGTAAAGAATGCAAAGCAGAATGTTAACATAAACCTGTAACAGTCTACAAGTATGGAAACACTGAAAAGGCATGATACTCAGTAATTCAAAGATCTCAGGTTTTTACCTGGCAGTTCCATCTTCTCCAAGCTCCATCATACAAATTCCATCTTTACAGTTCTTTCCCATCAACTTATGAACATGCGGTTTAGGCTCATCAACTGAGTATAGAGTAGCTTTAATAAAAACTTGTTCATTATGCTGACGTTGAAAACATTCAAGCTGAAATACACATGCCATAATATCATAAAAAATTCAATTATTTTCTCAAATTCTACTTTTTTTTTGTTAGGGCCTAAATACAACAGTAGACTAAATACAAAATGTGTATAATGTTTTTTTTCTTCTGAAATATATGTTAAAAATAATAGAAAATGCAAAAAGTAAAAAGATATTTTAAAAAGTCTGTGCAATTAGAATAATAAGCAGTCCTGGCAATCATGTTACTTTAACTCGAATTTGACATTATTTATGTAACACTTTTGATTTCGCATTTTACAGTGAATAAATAATTTATTTTTAAAAATACTAAAATAATTTCTAAAGATAGTTTTGTTGGACATTAGAGTATTCATTAGAAAAACCTTTCACATACAATGTTTTAAGTTTTTTTTTTTATTATATCCAGTATTTGGTATTTTTAACTAGAATGCAACTTCTATGAAACATGGAATAAAAGGCCAGTATAGGGATCAATAATGGTTAGATATAATTATTCCTAATTTAACGCTAGCCCTCAGTGAGAGTGCATCCAGTCAGCAGTATCTATATGGCCAATTTCAACTGAGTTTTATTTCTAAAGTTTTCATGCCCTAATATCTGAATATTCAGTGTGTATTTAGTTGCATATCCTGGCTCAAACTTTAACCTTTTGCATCATAGACCAGTATACCAACCACCAGTTCATGAATTGCCATATCACATTCATTCCAATAACATTTGAGATTCATTCCCAGTTTGTCTTATACTATATTATTTATATAGTTCAAATACTTAAAAGATATTCTTTGACAGATTGCTTAGATAGAGTATTTATGATGAATACACTGGAATGGCCAGCAACTGTCTATTGTTGGCAATGTCCGAGCATAGCATCATCATTTATATGTCTTCAAACCTTCAGGTCCTGAAAATAGAAGACATCATCCTCTACATTTGTGTTTTTATTTACAATAGGCAGTAGCCACCTATCTCTCATCATTTAAAAGGTAATCTTTAGCTTTCACTTGTATTTAATCCTGAACATGTGAATAAAGTGTCTAATATGTCAGTTGATAAAATATATCAAAATAGAAAAATACTGTACTCTATAAAAACAAATACAACTATTAAAAAAAACTACATCTTTTGAAACATACTTTCACTGTGGGGTAAGTTCTCTTAGAAGCAGTGCTATTTTTTCCTGTTAAGCCACCATGAGAGCCTTTTTCACTTTTATATCGATACCTTATCCTATCAGCTGGCTGCTCTATAATTGTCAGATATGGTTGTCTACCTATATAAAAATTATTACAACAGGTACTTTGAATAATCTTTGTAATCAAAAAAGGTCAAAGGAAAATATTTTAAATACTATTAATGTAGTACAAATTTAGCTTAAATTGACTGTTCCTACCAGCTTTTAAAGTAGGGCAACATTTTGGCCTCTATAATGAAGTCTTCTTATATCAATCTGAAAAAACCCCAACAAAGAAACTGAAACATTAATCAACTCTAGAACAAACAGGAGTAATCAATTTATCAAAACCTCTACAACTTTTTGTACATTTTCCCCTCTGATACCAAATTATTTGAAAACACTTCTGGGTATATTCACTTTTGCTTGTACTTTTCCTGTATCAGTTTTACTTAGCTACAAATAAAGTTAAAATTTAGAACACTCAACTCTGGTATTTACTTGATGAATGTATTTAAAGTTAGTTGAAACCAAACAAAAGAAGGGAATAAATTATAAGATCCAATGCTGGAATAAAGGGAAATTCATACACAATAGAATATAACCATCAACATAAATAATTTTTATACAGTTTAACTATTGTAGATCACATTTCAAAATTAATATGGTATGCATAAAAACATTCAAATTAAGAAATAACTCCAACTGTTACATCAAACTGTTTTACTACTTAAGTACAACAGAACAAAAAAGTTTACAAGTTTAATAATTGAAACTAGTTATACATATCACATATATCAGTTTCATATATCAATGGACCAGCTCAAGTCCACCTTGCCAATATTTGTAAACACAAATTAAATATTCATATTTACACTGCTACTGCTTTTTCACTGTGCTTGTTTTTCAGTGTTTTATGACAGTGTGGAGAAGTAGTGAATTGATCGGTGGTATTGAAAAGATTAATAAACGCTAACATACACTACCACATGCAATGAGAGTTCTCACAGTCTTTCATAAGAATGCAGAAGTTGATAATCAGTTCCTGTAATGTTTTTTGTTAAGCACAAGGCTATACAAAGGGCCATCTGTGCTCTACCCACCACTGTTATCGAAACCTGGTTTCTAGCAGTACAAGTTCCCAGACATAATGCTGTGCCACTGGAAGCCTACTGCAATGTAACTACAATTTACCAACTTTCAACCATTATTTTAAAATGTAGAGTATAAAAGTGTACACATAAACAAAAGGAACATTACATCAATTTATTAACATTCCAAAATATTACATAGTTTTTTGGCTTGTCTGTTCACTGTTATTAGGATTAGTACTAAGCACAGTCTATCCACCAAAAACATAATTTACTGGCCATAACAATTATATTACACTCTAAATTCTAAGGACAAAACTGTTCTTCTAACTTGCTTATAAAAATTTGAAATAAAAGCAAACATTGGTTTCACTTACCATGACTTTCCGACTCATTCGAGGACATTATTTCTATTTTTTGAAGCGTCATTTAAAACAGCTATACATTTTTAATCTTCTTGCTAATAATAACACTAATGGTAACTCATTTAAAGTTAAATCATAAACTGCCACTTTTAGTTTCAGTATTGAAGGCACTGTTTCTTTCACTATCACAATATGAATAATCAATATCAGTGTAAGTTAATTTTTACTTGTAGAATTTACTAGAAGCTAGAACTACAGATTCTAGCCCTAAGTTACTACTATTACAATTAGGCATAACTTAAGACTAACAAAGTAACATTAAATACTAAAGTAAAACTGAGCTAGAAGATTGCTTGTTTATTAAACCTAAAGCTACACGAATGAGCTACTTGTGCTATGTCAACTACGGGTATCGAAACTTGATTTTTAGCTATTTAACAGTTTAAGCCTTTACATTTATTCCAAAGGTACAAGATCTGAAGGAAGGGGCTTTATGCAGAAATTTAGTCTTTAGAATAAATTTAGTCTTGGAACAGACATGACATAGAGTTAGACTAATTCTGTTAGCAACAAAATTATCAATCAACAAGTCTTTGTCAATTGATAACTTTGACGGATTTAAAGAATGTACTTTGCAAATAAATATCTCCACCACACTACCATCCTTTAACGTTCAATACTAATATGAAGCCTGTATCGCTCCAATCTTACAACCATCACGATTCCTCACGTGCTGTTTACCAATACCATGGTAATTCCCACGTAAGTTTCGCTTTCAACATGGGGATTCTTCATATATTTCTTCAGACATAATATAATTATGCAAATATAAATACAATCTAAAGATGACCCAAATTTCTTCATCAATTTATTAGCAGCGTATAATAAATAATGTTTTAAGTTTCAACAAATTTAGCTAGCGACAATAATTTTTCATGAACTTACATTTAGGAATAATGTTTTTCATATTTCTCTTATCTTTTGCGCCATTTGTTATTATATTAAATTTGCATCTTAAATACCGAAATAAGCCAAACAGATTATTTAGACATGCTTCTAAAATAAAATGATTTTTTTACTATTTCCTCAACACGGATAAATTAATAAGTATAACATGCAGTAAAAACACGTTAAATTAAAAATATCCATCAAGTTTAGGATGTTAACGGGTAAACTTGAGAAACATTTAAGTCAAAAACCTGTTTAGCTCTTACATTTAAACTTATTCGTGCAGATATGATAATTAAGAAATGCTAAGGAACAATACATATACTCTTGAGTAACATGTCATATTGTTGTAAGTTATATGTTAAATGGTTTAATTTATTTGTTTGCTAAATGAAATTACAAGTTTCACTGTGTCGGTATTTGGGTATTGACGTTGTTAAATACCCAGGAGGGTCAGGTACATTTGACCTCTTCCTCCAAATTAATGTAATACCTCTACAGAACGTTTAACATATCTAAACAACAGATGCGTGTGCATAGAATTTTTTTTTTTTTTTGAAATTCCAAAAGTGATGATGATTGTAGACTTCGAAATTTTATAAAAATAGTCCTGGAATAACTAGATTATTTGTGAATGTTAATAATCGAGAGACTCTAAGAAATATATTGAAGTAAAGATATATTTTAAGCACGAGAAACAATGAATTTCAAATCTTTTAGTGATCGAGAAGTTAATATTTAGATCACTGTTAACAGATAAGCCGTGAAAGTGTACAAGCAAGTTTATTCAGTACAGTAGTCGTTGTAACGTGTATTAACAATTACGTTTCTGTTGCAAGTGAAAGCATTTCTTATGAACAAGTGAATGCAACCAGTAAGTAGCAAATGTTAAAAAAGAAGTAAACTAATTGTTATTGTTACGTGAGCCAGCCTTCATATTATTTTCACCGAATAATTCAAAATAACCCACTCAGCAAAACAACAAATTACAATAATATTAACAATTGTGTCGCTTTATGAGTGTATTTGTGTGTTTTTCTTATAGCAAAGCCACATCGGGCTATCTGCAGAGCCCACCGAGGGGAATCGAGCCCCTAATTTTAGCGTTGTAAATCCCTAAACTTACCGCTATATTAGCGGGTGGCGTCACTTTACGAATTCATAAAAAATGCGTTATTTTTCCAGATGTTAAAAAAAGAAAATGATTGCTCTGAAATTCGCGCAAAGCTACACGAAGGTTATATACGCTGACTGCCCCTAATTTAGCAGTATAAGACTAGAGGGAAGGTAGCTAGTCATCACCACCAACCGCCAACTCTTGGGCTACTCTTTTACCAATGAATAGTGGGATTAACTGTCTTATTATAATGCCTCCAGAGCTGAAAGGGCAAGCATATTTGGTGCGACATGGATTTGAACCCGCGACTCTCAGGTTACGAGTCAAGTGCCTTAACCCTCTAGTCTTACACTGATAAATTAGGGACGGCTAGCGCAGATAGCCCTCGTGTAGCTTTGCGCGAAATTCTAGAAACAAACAAAGGAAAAAATTCTTAAAGTAATATTTTTCAGAAATTTAGAAATATATATTGATTATAATTTTTACTATGGCAGAACAAGGTATTATATGTGAAATAGATAATTTTCGATTGCTTTTTTAAAAAGTTATAATAATTTATATCATAATTACGATCTTTTTGTATTTTCTAATTTAACCTATTTTACTGTTGAATAACTAATGCAGTATTGGTAAACAATAAACCATCATAATTAATAAACTGTACCATAATATTTCAGTTTATGTACTAGCGATAAATTATCTCTCGGGTTAACAGCGAACTTAGGGAATTATGAAGTGCAAGATTCGATGTATGTGTTTGGGGGGAGGCATAGGGCAGACAGCCTATTATACACACATGCGCTCAAAACTAAACAAAATAGTAATCTATTTCCCCTTTTCACAATTGTATTTACACTGACGATAATACATATGCATTTAATTAATGAATAATAAACGCCATTGGTTACTAAAGAAAAAGTGACAATGAAGTTTACTCCTAGTACAAATATTTAACTGCTACCTTACATTTTTTGAACACGTGATGAGTCTTTTTTTTTAACATCGAGAGATATGATTTGAAAGCATAGCAACAAAGGAGTAAGATAAAACAAATTACTTCATCAGACGTTAAATATCTGTCTATTAAACAAACACTTGTTTCTTACTAGCATGGTCTAATGATTAGAGTGCTCGACGCCCAACGTACGGATCATGAATTCGAATCCCAATCACCAAATATATTTCCCTTTTTAGCCACAGGGACGCTATGAAGATACAGTCAATCCCACTTTTGTTCGTAAAAGAGTTTGTTTGTTGTTTGAATTTCGCGCAAAGCTACACGAGGGCTATCTGCACTAGCCGTCCCGAAATTAGCAGTGTAAGACTAGAGGGAAGGCAGCTAGTCATCACCACCCACCGCCAACGTTTGGGCTACTCTTTTACATCTGAATATTGAGCTTGACCGTCACTTAAAACGCCCCCATGGCAGAAAGGTCGAACATGTTTTGGTATGACGTGGATTCGAACCCGCGATTCTCAGATTACGAGTCGAATGCCTTATACACTTGGCCATGCCGGACCTCGTAAAAGAGTAATACAAAAGTTAACGGTGGATGGTGTTGGCAAGTTGCCTTCATTATAGTCTATCACTGTTAAGTTAGGAAAGGCTAACGCAAATACCATCGAAAACGTTTTGAGAAATTTAAAATAAGCCAATACAAATCTTCAAACTGTTTCTAAATCTTTTGAAAAACATCAAAGTATTCTGACAAAATATTACAGCCAGTTTTTCTGATGACTTTGGTAATTTGTTTGAAATTACAACTACTTTACAAAATTGCTCAGAAGAATCATGTCTCGAATATATAAGTATATGTTAACTGGGCAGTATTCGCCTGCTACTAGCTTTACCACATTTTCTATTTTTCTACAAAAGGTAGTGTAACACAGTTACAAAACGCCAGCTACAAGTGATAATGGCTTTCTAAATCGAGTTGTTATAACTGAAACATATTCTGCATGTTATTATCAAGCTGCCTAAATCACCAAAACTACCGATCTATGTTCGTTGGTTGTAATCAATATTGCTTGTTTTGTGTAGACCCGGCATGGCCAGGTGGGTTAAAATTTTCGACTCGTAATCTGAGGGTTGCGGGTTCGAATCCTCATCGCACCAAACATTCTCGCCCTTTCAGCCATGAGGGGTTGTAATGTTACGTTCAATCCCACTATTCGTTGGTAAAAGAGTAGCCCAAGAATTGGCGGTGGGTTGTGATGACTAGTTGCCTTCCTTCTAGTATTACACTTCTAAATTAAGGACGGGTAGTGCAGATAGACCTCGAGTAGCTTTGCGCGAAATTCAAAACAAACAAAAGTATAAAATTAGGCTTCCTTACTTAGCAAAAATTGACGTCATTAAGAGTATTTCATTATCACTATTCTCTGAATATTAAAAAGCTTGATTTCAGAAAAAAATACAGCCGCGAGTGAAAGAAAAAACGAATGTAGTTGTGGTGGTTGATTATTTGTGTTCTTAGATTAAAATAGCTGAACTATTGTTTTAGTATGGTAACTTTTATTTACCTTGTATCCTATTCATTATGCAAACAAAGCAATACAATGATTTACAAGTACTTAATAAAAATTGTGTATTCACACATAACAAGTAAACCATAAAATTAAGAAACCTTTATCAATAAAAGTCTTAAATTTCAGATGAACCTTAAATGTAATTTCTTGTTTCAGAAATGTAGTTTGGCTTTTTTTGTTACTGTATTTGAAATATATTTTGTGACAATTTTCCTGCATATATTCTTATCAGAATGTTTCTAAGATAGTGTTAATATATTTAAGTTACAAAAAATAAATAACTAAATAAAACATTATACTCTTACTTGGAAAAGATGGGGACTGAAGTGTGTGAATCTGATGTGGAACATTGGTAACTCCGTAATGAAATCCATTTCCAAGAACTTGTGGGTTTCCATCTGTCTGGATATTCACAGGAGGAGAAAACACCGTAGAATCGATTGGCATTAAGGAACACGAACTAGGATTTGGTACACCACTGTAATGAAAGCTCTGATAAACAGGAGTAGCCATTGTCGTGGCCATACTGGGATAAGACATAGAAAGTTCGGCTGTTTCTTGACTTAACATTTGTTCCGAAAACTCAGCCAAAAGGCAACTTGAAGTTCCTTCCAAAGGCAGTGGTGTAAATTTGTCCTTGAGCAGAATATAAATATACAACAAATAACCAACTAAGCCACATTTTCAAATATAATATTGTTTTTCTTTTTATATTTAAGAGTTAGGTTCAATTGTTTTACAAACTTAACCACAACACAAATTCGGCAAGAAAATAGCCATTGCAGGTTTATGCCACATTTGAACACATAATATATCTGTTTTATATCTGTTACTGAAACACTGTTCGCAAACTTATGTCTACATTAGGCACACAATTGCTGTCAAGACGTCTTTGAAAAACAAGAGCTGTGGAATTTGGTGAACTGTAGAATAAGAATACAAAAAACACGTGTCTTGTCGCTTTGTATTGGCGCCAAAAGGATGATAATTGAATAAAAAACGTTAAACTGGAAATGAAAATTAATACATGCATTCTTTTTTATTATTGTTTACCACACAGCAGAACCATAATGTTAAGGGTTTTGCATTTATTTTGCAAGTTTAAAAACTTGTAAGTATTGAACTATCTTAACTAGATTCATTTAAGGTTAAAATGTCTAATTAATATTAACTTTTGATCAAAATAGTTTACTCACACGATGCGAAACTGAAAAATTAACTCAGTAACTACAAAAGCAATTTACATATGATTTTTTTTCATTCCTTCTTATAATGATTTGTTTGGCTACTATTCTAGTGCAAAGATACACAATAGGGTATTTGTGTTCTTTACACTACTGAGAATCGAGTCCCAAATTTTAGCGTTGTAACTCTGCAAACATTAGAATGCATTGTTTCACTGGTTAGATATACTCGTTGTTAGCGATACTTTTGGTTATAACACTAATAATATTTCAGAAGATTTAGGTTAGTCCTAAGATCATGTACTAAGCTAAAAAATGCAATTTTTATAATAAAAATGGAACAATAAACTTAAAAATGAGAGAATTAAATATACTTAATATTCTAATTAATATTCTTTATGAAAATAATACTAATGAAACACTAGAGCAGTACCCTCGGTGGTACCGCGGTAAGTTTACAAAGTTACAACGTTAAAATCCAGCGTTCGGTTCACAGGGGGGAACCAGCAGAGCGCGCAATGTGGTTTTGCTCTAAAACAAACACACAAAGATAAAATAAACTTGCTCTATATGAACACAATATTTTCTTTTTCAAGAATAAACTAAAACGCATAAAGTTATAATAACTGGCTATATTTAAAATAAGGACAGAAAAGACTAGAAAGTTTGGTCAGAGAAGTTTTTGTTGTTTAGAATTAAACACAAAGCTACACAATGGGCTATCTATGCTCTGCCCACTACGGGTATCGAAATCCGGTTTTTAGCGTAGTAAGTCCACAGACATACCGCTGAGCTACTGGGGGCCTGGTCAGAGAAACAAATGAAAAACAAACTAATCTCGTCGGCAGATTCCTGTGCTTTCGAAAAGTGCACTCGCACTCTCTATAAAAGGATGGTAGGTACGTCCTTATTACAACAATAGAAAAGTAATTTGGATTTTCTTCTCCGCAGACCGTCAGAAACTAGATATGAAGAGCTACCCGTGTAGCTATCTTCAGTGTATACACCGCTTTTCAGTTATTCAGAGCGTCCCAAAGTTGAAAAACTAGTGAAGAGCCAAAACCTAGATTTCTTGTTTTCGTTTATCACCATCTTTCTTCAACGAGCTTAGTACTTACTGAGTTTTTGCAGTAATTATAATTTTATAATCATTTGATAGAGAACAGCAGTTTTCACGATCTGTGACTACCTACACTCTTGTGCAAATTAATTGAAACAAATAGTCATTTTACAATGTTTTCAGCATGGCGGCCGGTGTAGGCTCGCTGGACCCGCTGATTTCATTTAATAGTCATTTTTTCACACAGACGGCGTCATTAGCTGTGTTTTGCAGTACGGTCGATCTATTTTTGAGATATATGACGAAAGTTTGAAGAATATTACGTCATTCGAAATTGCTTTAGAAAGACCAGTCAAAAAACAACTTCTTGCCAACTCAATGATGAAAAAACGGTATCAATGGAGTCTGAAATACAAGAAATGGACGCAAGAACAATGGAGGAAGGTGTTATTCAGTGACGAGACTTCGTACAGGGTCAAAGAAGTATGCATGTTTGCAGATCTCCAGGTGAGAAACTTCGAGAATCTCACATCAATCAGTTCGTAAAACATCCCTTGAAGATGTTGTTTTGGAGCTTTTTTAGCTACTATGGCGTCAGAGGCTTACATATCACAGAAGGTATGATGCGAGGACCACAGTACATCGAAGTTTTGCAGAGAAGAGTCGCTCCAGAATTGAAAAAGATTTCCAGATGGATCTGGAATTTTTCAGCAAGATCTGGCTCCGTGCCACACATCTAACCTTGTGAAAAATTTTATGACTACAACGCGAATAAAGGTGCTGGACTGGCCTGGAAACTCTCCGGATGTAAATCGTATTGAAAATCTTTGGGCCATTTGTAAAGAAAGATTTCGGGGAAAAGACTGCACTACGAAAGATAAGCTAATTGAGGCCATAATTGAGGTGTGGTACCGCGATCCAAAAAGTAGTAAAGATTGCAGTCAATTCGTGGACTCGACGCCAAAGCGGATTAATTATCTTCTGAAAAATAAAGGCGGTCATATCATGTGTTAATTTGTGAGTAATTTTTGGATTCTCAGAAATAAAACGCAAAAAATTGAAAAAATCTTAATTTTCCGTCTTGTTTCAATTAATTTGCACAAGGGTGTGTTTTGTTATTATTTTTTTCAAAATATATAAACCCTTAGAATGCATTTAATAACCTATTAACCCACATCTGACATCTAATAAAAAGTAAACAAACAAGTATTAGCGGGAACAACTATCGCTAACTAATAAAGCTATGTACTGCTCGCTAATAAATTTGAAAAATGAAACTAAACAAGACAAGTGTGCAGGTAGATGCATCACTGGATTCAGCTAATGATCCAATAGCATACTAAGTTGTTTTAACTTTACATGAAGAATAGAATCCATACATTGCTGGCTTCCTCAAAGGCAAAACAAAGAGAACTAGAATTACCAATTCTGAAATGTTACTCTATTGTAAAATAGTCATAAAAGTAATATTCTAAACCAAAAGTATAATGTTGAAAGTTGAGAGTTCATTTTAACATCAAGCTTTCGAGAGACAGTAATCTTATCTACATAAAAATGTGAATATTTTTACAAATCAATAAAGAACAACGAAGATCCTATTAAAAATGCTTGCACGCTCTAGTTTACAATATTGAACATGTGAATCATTCTATGCGATACATCTTTGGGAAGCACTTTCCTCTTATGGTGAATGAAGTGCTGAAAAATATGTCCCGTTATACCTTGAAAACTGTTACTTAAATCATCAGTTACGTTAAAAAACAAGAGAAGCACCGCAGCTGTTATATATTAACTATGCTTTATTCCCATTCGTTCGTATACTTGCGCACCACAGTGGCACAGCGGTAAGTTTGATAAATTATAATGTTCGAAACACTTTATGGATTTCAAATTCTGAATAATAGTGTCAATTAGCTTATTTCTACCAAGAAACGTCTTCAGGGACATGTAATTTCTAAATTTCTCGGGTCGTCTAGAGAGATTGAAACAGGGGATCTTAATAGAATTAAGCTCTTGATGGTTTGTTTTTTTTATATTTCTGCAAAGGTACACGAGGGCTATCTGCGCTAACCGTCCCTAATTTAGCAGTGTAAGACTAGAGGGAAGATAGCTAGTCATCCCCATCCACCGCCACCTCTTGGGCTACTCTTTCACCAAGGAATAATGGGATTGACCCTCACATAATAACACTTCACGGCTGAAAGGGCGAGCATGTTTGGTGTGACTGGGATTCGAACCTGCAACCCTCAGATTACGAGTCGCACGCCTTAACCCACCTTGCCATCTGAGCCACTGGAGAAATAAGACTGATAGTATTACATTTCCCATCCCCTGCTGGTACAGAGATAAGTCGACGGATTTATAACGCTAAAATCACGGGTTCGTTTCTCCTCAATAAACTCAGCAGATAGTCTGACGCTGCTTTGATATGAGAAAAAACACACACACACATTTACGTATTAACAAACATTTTTTTGCTAGAAAAAAACAAATATAGATTACTGTGTAGAGTAGACTCTTTTAAACACCATTTTGTGAATGCCAAACTCATATTTCATCAACAATACTATTCATAATTCATTATTTACTATTATCAAACATGCTCGCCCTTTCAGCCGTGGGGTCGTTATAATGTGACGGTCAATTCCAGTATTTGCTGGTAAAAGAGTAGCCCAAGAGTTGGCGGTGGGTAGTGATGACTAAATTGTTTCCCTCTAGTCTTACACTGCTAAATTAGAGATGGCTAGCGCAGATAGTCCTCGTGTAGCTTTACGCGAAATTTAAAAACAAACAAACAAACAAACAAACTATTATCAAACATACATGTATTTCAGCCTATATAATTTTGTATTAGCTGAATACTCTGATACAAAAACGATTTTGAAGCCTTTATATTTTATGTCGTTAAGTTGTATCTTTATGCTCTATCTAACGACCGTGAATATTGGTAATAGCTCTGCAGTGTAGGTAGTTACTGTTACAAGAACAAAAAAATCACAAAAACTCTGTTGTAATGCTGCCATGTCCAATGCATACCCTTACTTCCGGACAGTTTTCCAAAATTTATTCAAAGTAGGAGGACATCGGTTCACTCGCACCCATTTCAATAGTCCTATGACGCAAAAAAATCGAAGTTATGAGTGTGCCTTGGTTATATTCTGCAACTGTTTAAGCTATGCAATAACTGAACGGATATGTTGCTCATCCATCTTGATTATGTTGCGTATTATTGCCTGGGATAAGTGGACGACTTTTGACCTGGCTTTTGTGTTTCTGGATTCTTATTTATTACAAGACGCTGCACTTTGTTTAAACGTCTGAAGCATGACATGTTTTAGGTATGAATGGTCCTGACGCTCCAAGATGATCCATATTCCTTTGATTTCCAATGTTATCAAGTAAAAAGAATATCCTTATCTTGGAAATTTCAAACTTCCTGAGTGTGTGAATATTTTCCTTCTGAAAGGCTTCTGTAATATAACTTTTCCCAAAGCCATAAATATTCGGTGGCATCACACTACTCACGAAACGCCAAGCAATGTTTAAATATATTTCTGATACTAAACACTAAAGGTGAAAAGTAATCGAAACGAATGGCTTTTCTAATGTATTCGCAAAACATTTCCAATCATGATGTTATAATATAGGCATAAACAAAGAGAAATTTTATTATACTTAGGAATGATAATTTCTTACTTTCATAGTTACTTGTGTGGAAACATCCTTGTTTATCTGTCTGTCTATCTGTCTAGTCGTTGTTTTGTTAATACTGCAAACCTGTTTTGATTTAAATGCTTAAAATTAGCGCAGGCTTTGAAACCTCTAAATATTTAAAACTACGAATGTATAGCTATTGTAAATCTTTCTGCACGTTCTGTCTAATTCTCAACAGATTTATGTTAAGAGATAAACTAAGCGGGAAATGATTGAAATGAAATGTGTACAATTGCCAAAGATAGCCTTATGAAAGCAGCACCCAGAAACATTCCTTAAAAAGAGAGACACCTATTATTTCGCTGTCTGCTACAACATAGACGGCGTCGTACAGGTGTCTTTTTTCTTCTTTTTTTTTGGGAATTCCCGCTTTATTTACCTGGTATGAAGTGATTGTCTTTCCGTTATGTATCAGACTTGCTGACATCATCGGAAGTAAGGACATTCGAGCCAATAACGAAGCCAGGATCACTCTGGCAATGAAACTTGTATCAAGGCCATAACAAAATGATTTTGGGAAAACCCGTGCAGTCCCGTTGGTCTGGTTTGTTGCGAAAAAAATATACAGACATATAACGTTTTTAAAATTTCTCATCGTAGTAAAATTGAGTGTAATTTATATATTTTAAGCGTGTTTTCCTGTATAAATATCATTTTATAAACTTCCTTAAATACCGAACTCGTGTAACTGTTAATGTCATTATCTTGAACGACTTACATAATAAATATGATATATTAAATTAAGTTCTCTGAAATGATATTATAAATAAAAAAACAAATATTATTGTAAAAATTTGGAAAAGTTTCCATCTTTTGTTCATTTTGAAAAAACAACAACAAAAAAACAATTTCCCTCGTATTTACAGCTGTCTTCTTGGATGTAGAATAACTGATCCCATCCGGGGAAATCCCAAATGAGATTCTTTGCGTGTACTAAACATATAGGTTGGAGGTGGTGACTGGTTCTTCCAGTTACTGTGGAATATAGTAATAAAAATGTTTACATCGTAGATAACGTTACGAAATACTTGTTAATCTAAGTGATCAGAAACTAAAGCTCTCGGCTATGTTATATGAACCAAAAGAGAGACCATAACAAAAAGTTTCGTGTATCGAATATTGTTGTTGTGTTTTTACATTTGTACCACATATTTTATACCACATATTTTGTACCACATATTTTATACCACATATTTTGTACCACATATTTTGCCATTGTTCTTGTATCTTTTGTTCTTTAGTTCCAATAAAATTCTGAATATATCTTTATACAAACGAACTTAAAAAAATCTTCGATACTCGCTTTAGAAACATTAAGAGAAAACTATTGAAATACGTAAAAGCATAAACCCTAAATATGCTTAATGATTTTAGCTTATAACTTGAATGCAATACAAAATTGTCAGGATAATTTTACATTCTTTGTATCGAACTGTGATGTTTCTTTGGAAAATTCTGGCGTAACGATTTTATGATGGAAACAAATTACGTATAATTACATATAACAGCAAAACTATTGTTAAAAATTTAAAATCAAATTAATTTTTGTTTAATTTAATTGCTAGTAAAAGTCCATTTTATTTTGAATAAATAATCTTTTATGACAACCAACAAATGATTGCTGTTAATTGACGTGGGCTAAGGTATCAATAAATGAAATAACTAGAGTTAAGAATTTTATTTACTCTTGTCTACCAGTGGCTTAGCTGTAAGGTCGAAAGCTTATAATGCAAAAAACAACAACAACAACCGGGTTTCACAGCGTACATAATCCATTCTGTAGCTCTCTGATCGCACCTCGCTAGTACAGTGGTATGCCTACGGATTTACAACGCTAAAATCAGGAGTTAGATTCTTCTCGGTGGGCTTAGCAGATAGCCCGATCTGGCTTTGCTATAAGAAAAACACACACAAACACACACAGCTTTCTGAGCAACTACAAACAAATAAATTTAATTATTTCCAGCTCTGTCCTCCTATATATGGTTAAAGTATCATCTTCTGTACATAAGTATTAATATTCCTACAAGTAACCAAATTATTGGAGTATACAATTGGAAAGAAGCTTCTGACTTCCTTATATCGTGTTTTAGTATCGAATACCTTGGATGGATGTATTTTAGTCCTACGTTTTATTATTCTGACTTAAGTAAAAATTTTGATGGTACAAAACTGCTGTATATTTTCCATGGTGTAAGATTAAAATAATATCACTATTTCCTGAAAAGAGATTGGGAAGCTGTGGCAGATATTTGTACACTAACGAAATTTTAGTTACTCCCTAAAGGTCAAGCTCTAACGATTGAACGTCGACATTTTATCTACTTCTTAATTTAAGAAACGTACCCCGCTGGTACAACAGTAAGTCTACAGATTTACAACGCTAAAATCAAGGATTCGATTCCCCTCGATGGACTCAGCAGATAGCCTGATGTGACTTTGCTACAAGGAAAAAAACATAAACACACACAATTTAAGGAACAAGCGAAGCTTATGGAAATGCTGAAAAATGTTGAGCATCTATACTACATAAATTTGTTTATTTGTTTGAAGTTAACCACAAAGCTACACAGGTATCGAAACCCTGTTTTTAGTGTTCTAAGTCCGCAGACATACTGCTGTGTCACTGGGGAGAATTAATCGTTGTTAAGCACAAAGCTACATAAAGGCTATCTGCGCTATGCCCACCACAGGCATCGAAACCTGGTTTCTAGCAGTAGAAGTCCTCAGACATTCCGCTTTGCCACTGGGGGATAAATACTATATAAAGAAGGAAGCAAAAGTGCAGCCAAAATACTTCTAAGAATGATGTTTCGGATGCTTCCTGAAAACAAGACAAGAGAAACCTTGATAAAATACATCCGAAATATTTCATTATGATAAGAAACCTGAACACGTGTGTACGTTTTGATTTTTTTTTTACGATAAATCTACAGCTGTTTCTCGTAATCATGTTAAAAGGAGGGATTTCCCTACGCGCCTTCTACTCGTCCACAACCACGACAAAAACAAACAAAAAGGAAAATAATAAAAAACAAACAAGCGCCAGCTTCATATAATTCCAAGTGGATCTTGTTATGAAAGACATGTAGTATTTCTTGCCACTGGAAAACCATTCCGTTCTTTTTCTTCTTGTTAATATCTAATAGTTAAATTCTCTGCTTCTTTTACAATCGGCCCGGTATGGCCAGGTGGGCTAAGGCGTTCGACTCGTCATCTGAGGGTCGCGGGTTCGAATCCCCGTTCCATTAAACATGCTCGCCCTTTCAGCAGTGGGAACGTTATAATGTGACGGTCAATCCTACTATTCGTTGGTAAAAAAGTAGCCTAAGAGTTGGCGGTGGGTTGTGATGACTAGCTGCCTTCCCTCTTGTCTTACACTGCTATTTGTACACCCCATCCATAATATGAAACAGGAGATGTGAAGACAGTTAGTTATCGTCGTCAAAGGCCTGGTATGGGCAGGGTAAGGGCGCTCGAGTTGTAATCTGAAGGTCGCGGGTTCAAATCCCCCACGCACCAAATATGCTTACCCTTTTATCCATGAGGGCGTTATACGTAACGCTCTACTCCCACTATTTGTCGGTAATAGAGTACTCCAGGAGTTGGCGGTGAATAGTGATAATTAACAGCCTTTCCTCTAGTCTTACACTGTAAAATTAGGGACGCCTAGTGCAGATAATCCTGATGTAGCTTTTCAAGAAATTTAAACTAAACCAAGCAAACGAAACACCAACAACATGTTTTAAATGCAAAGGTAGTGGTACCTCGAATTTTAGCATTGTAAGTTCGTAAATTTATTGCTGACTTTCCGGGGTCAAAGGAAAAGCTCTTACACTGAAAATATATTTATTTATTATAAATAAATGCTATTTATAACGTAAAGTGTTTTGCTACGATTCTTTAAACTTCAGAAAATTATGTTTTCTAGGAATTTAATTAGGTTTTCTAGTGGCTCAGCGGTGTGTTTTAAGGCTTATAACGCTGAAAACTTGGTTTCAATATCTGTGGCGGGCACAAGACACATATCCTCTCTTGTAGCTTTGTATTTGAGAACAAATATTTTAATTATTATTTATTCCATTTATAATACTAATAATACATTTAAATATGTTAGCATTTATTCAGAGAAGTGTGTCTTATTATAGCAAACCCAATCTGATGTATTCACCGAGTGATTTTAGCTTTGAACATTCGAAGACCTGCCGCTGTCCCATCGGCGGACTATTTAGAGATGACTTATTAAATGCCTTGTTTTTTCTAATAGAGAGGAAAGTTAGGTTTGTGTTTCAGCTATGCTTACTATAGTAGAATACATAATGATTGATTATATGCGGTTGTGATATTTTTACTAATTTCGGGAGCCTCTAGTTAGTTGGCAGTAACTAGTGAAAACTGATACTATTAGAAGAATATATTTTTTAATTTCTGCTGTGGATGTGAAGGTTCCCCAAAGTGTACGATAAATAAATCACATTTGTATTTGGCTTGAAGAAATTATTTGGCACACTGAGTCCAAGAAACTAAAAATTAGAAAGCGTTAGAGAATTTAAATGCTTATATGAGTACATTTCAGTTTCAACTACTTCCCGAAATTAGTTGTAGAAATTTGATCAAAATGTTTGAATGATAAAGTTTTGATTACGCTTTGAATAACACTATGCAACAAAATTTTTACTTTTTCGTGTTCCTGGGCAGAAACTGTTATTTCCCAGTTGCTTATGCCTAAAGTAAATGGAAAATACTTATTTTTCTCTCTAAACTTTGCTTTTGTGACCTGGGTAATGAAATTTTCAAATCTACCCATTTTCCAGAACATTCCACGTAGATTCGGTGCTGAGTAGCTGATAGAGAATTTTCTCGAACTTATAAGAATTTTCTAGAATGTTGTAGAACTTCCAAGTCGCAAGTCAAAGGAAGGGTCACCGACATTTTTCAAGCTTTTATACTTGTTAAGATAGGCTCTGCTTTTGCCACAATGTATTCGGTTCGTGTGAGGCAATTGGAATTGCCTGTAGCTCAAACAAGTGGCGCCTCTTCAGTGATAGCTCATCCAGAAGCCTCAAAGCTGTGCTGCTCCATCATGGGAATAAGTATCCGTCTCTTCCCCTGGCTCATTCGGTGCACCTCAAAGAAAAATACAACAGCGTCAAGACCTTGCTAGAAGCCTTGAAGTATGATAAGTATGGTTGGGAGGTTATGGGAGACTTCAAAATGGTGGCATTCCTGATGGGTCTCAAAGGAGGCTTTACCAAGTTTCCCTGTTATCTTTGCCTTTGGGACAGCAGGAACACCGCAACGCACTACAACAGGAAGCACTGGCCACAACGGCCAGAGTTCTCTGTGGAGAGGCACAATGTCAAGTGTGAGCCAGTAGTGGACCTTCAGAGGGGGTTGTTCCCACCATTTCAGATAAAATTGGGTCTTATGAAACAATTTGTTACAGCTCTTTATCAGGAGTCTACAGCTTTCAAGTACCTTCGAGACTTCTTCTCTAAGGTGTCTGAGGCAAAGGTCAAAGCTGGTGTTTTGTTGGACCACAAATAAAGAAGATCCTGAAGTGCACAGAATTCCCCAAGAAGCTCAGTAGAAAGGGAAAAAAAGCTTGGGGCAGCTTTGTCACAGTGGTTTGGGGCTTCTTGGGCAATCATAAGGCCGAAAATTATGTGGAAGTGGTTGAGGTTCTGCTGAAGAACTACGGCAAAATGGGCTACAGGATGTCCCTGAAAGTCCATATCCTTGACGCTCATCTTAATAAATTCAAGGATAACATGGGAGAATACTCAAAGGAGCAAGACGAGCACTTCCACCAAGATATACTGGACTTTGAACACCGCTATTAAGGAGATTATAACGAAAACGTGATGGGAGACTATATTTGGGGGCTAATACGTGAAAGTGACATTAAATCACATTAAGTCGCAAATCTCGAAAAACTAGTCACTTCTATACGTTTTTGTATAACTTATGTATAAATACATGTAAATCTTGATTGATATGTTGTTTTATTCAGACCTTATGTAAATGAAAATGTGCAAATTTGCCCGTTTTTACATAGAAAATAGATTAATTTCTAAATTTCATTATCCAGGTCACAAAAACAAAGTTTGAAGGAAATAATGGCCATTTTCTGTACTTTTACAACATGAGCAATTAATAAATAACACATACTACTATCCAGGAAGAAAATTTGTGTTACATAGTGTAATAAATCAGACGAACACCTATGGACTCAAAGACTGAGTTGAAGTGTGGCTTACAGAGGAATAGCTCATAACGACAACTTTTATATTTCTTGAAAAAAAAAAAAAAGAGACTAGAGGAAAGTTTGAAAAAGTACATCAAAAACTGTCAGTATGAGAACAAACTTCGGGTTCCTGGATGCATATGTACGTTTTAGTTTTATGTCTCAAATACACGGTAATTTTTCTAAAAGTGTCAACTCTTTAAACGTGTAGCACAAAACTACACAAGAGGTTATCTGTGCTCTGCCCACCACTGGTATTGAAATCCGGATTTTAGTGTTTTAAGTCCGCAGACATACCACTGACCCACTGGGGAGCAAGTAATTATGACAGGTGTTTAGTGTTATTCTTATCACTGGAACATTTTACTGAATTAGTGTTGTATACAAAGAAAACACAATGAAAACGTACACTAAAATACATTTACTGACTGCAGCGTAAGACTAGAGGGAAGGCAGCTACTCACCACCACCCACCGCTGACTCTTTTACCAACGAATAGTGGGATTGACCGTAATATTATAACAAGGCTGAAAGGTGGAGCATGTTTGGTGCGACGGGGATTCGAATCCTCGACCCTCAGATTAGGAGTCGAACTCCTTAACACACCTGGCCATGCCGGGCCACACGTTAGGAATGGAAAATGTGATTTGGTTTATGACCTGATTCTAATTTGGGTTTATAATAAACTAAAAATTAGAATTAAAATAAGAGTGAATTTCAAAGCCTTTTCTATGATCAAAAGAATGGTTAGGATGATCGACCGACAGCCCGCAGATCGTCCATCATTGAGCATACTCGCCCTTTCAGCACTGGGGCGTTGTAAGGCACGATCAATCCCACTATTTGGTTAGAGTAGCCTAAGAGTTGTCGGTGGTGGTGGTCACTAGC
Organism: Tachypleus tridentatus; assembly: GCF_004210375.1. Classification (NCBI taxonomy): domain Eukaryota; kingdom Metazoa; phylum Arthropoda; class Merostomata; order Xiphosura; family Limulidae; genus Tachypleus; species Tachypleus tridentatus. The sequence goes on from NC_134831.1 coordinate 79,321,770, forward strand.
TGTCTTCCCTCCAGCTTATCATTTCTAAATTAAAGACGGTTATCGCAGGTAGCCTTATACGAAATTCAAACAAATATAAAGTTAGGTGTTTTTGTACGCAGATCAGTATTTTGAAACTTATGAAATAACATTTACAGAAAAGTATTATCTTGTGTAGACGTCATATCACGAAAGAAAATTAAAGTGCCACGAACATCGCATGCTTGTTTCAGATATTCATTCAAACCTGCACTAGTTGTCTCTAAGTTTGAAGCCACAAGTTACTGATATCGATGTGACTTATAATAAAACTGGCCCGGCATGGCCAGGTTGGTTAAGGCGTTCGACTCGTAATCTGTGGGTCGCGGGTTCAAATCCCTGTCGCACCAAACATGCTTACCCTTTCAAACATGGGTGCATTATAATGTGACGGATAATCCCACTATTCCTTGGTAAAATAGTAGCCAAGAGTTGGCGGTGTGTGGTGATGACTAGCTACCTTCCCTCTAGTCTTACACTGCTAAATTAGGGACGGCTAGGGCAAATATCCTTCGAGTAGCTTTGCGTGAAATTAGACAAACAATGGTAAAACTGTAGGATATTTTTGTTACGTGTTGTTTATGCTATTAAAAACATTATTAATGAAATATTTCCGGACATCTCAAACTAATAACAGACGATCTGGCAGAAAAAAAAAAAAAGTGTTACCTAATAACTTCCAGTAAGTATTGTATATTTTCCGGGCTATGGGTATTTGTACTTGTGTCGAGGCGTTTAAACTGAGCTTTAAACTTTTAAAATTGAAATTTTAACCTATTATATCACAACTTTTAATCTCTGAAAGATTTTAGCTACAAGTCATGATTATTTTAACACCTTGTGTATTGTCCATTTGTGTACTAAAAAAGGTGAAGATGGTATGAAGTTATATCTTCAACTTTATGTACAGTACCAGAAATTTTTTGAAAAGGTTTTTCTTTAAAGCTAAGATAGCGTCATAATGTTCACTTTGCTGCAACATGTCTTTTATCACTAAAAAAATCCAAAACAAACAGACTTTATTGTCAATTAAATTTATATATTTTCTCGTCATTTTAATTTACATATAATTTTATACACACACACTTGACATAAAAGCGTAGTTTCTGGTGTTTTTTGAATTTCGCACAAAGCTACACGAGGGCTATCTGTGCTAGCTGTCCCTAATTTAACAGTGTAAGACTAGAGGGAAGGCAGCTAGTCATCACCTCCCACCGCCAACTCTTGGGCTACTCTTTTACCAAAGAATAGTGGGATTGACCGTCACATTATAACGCCCCCACAACTGAAAGGGCGAGCATGTTTGACGCGACGGGGATGCGAACCCGCGACCCTCAGCTTACGAGTCGCACGCCTTAACACGCTTGGCCATGCCGGGCCAACTAACAAGATACTGTAATTCTTCCCGCAGAGTTGGCATTGGGTGGTGATGACTAGCTGCCTTACCTCTAGTTTTACACTGCTAAATTAGGGACGGCTAGCGCAGATAGCCCTCGAGTCCAGATTCTCCCTCGTAATTCCCAGATGTTCTAGTGTATCAATTACACTATCTGAAGCTACCTTTACAGATATTTCTATAGAGAAGGGGAGTCCAGGAAATCATAAGAAAACTACTCATGTTTGAGTGACCTTGGTTTAGATCTACCTCACCTAATCAAGGAATCCCCGAGCTTACCCAAGTTCTCCTTTCAAGTTGATTTCAAATAGGTCTAAATCTTTAAGAGGGGTAAGTTGGATAAAAATACAAAGATACATGCTAAGCTGAACATGACAGCATAACACAAAATATTCGATGCTATAATTGATTCAAGGACTCTGAAAACCTACTCTTTGACCCACATCACGCCTGCGTGACCTTCCGGGTGTTACATTGTACAAATAAGGACACCTCCCCAGGTCACACCGACTCCTCTAAGCTTGTTCCTGCTAACTCTAGCAGGGGATAAACTGGATATACATACTAAGCTACAAACTGAATTGAAATATAATATTGTATAGCATAAAAAAGGACACCCGATATATCACTTAAAAATACCAAATTTATCCAGTAACTTATTTATAATATCCATCCTCTTATGTAACTATATTTATAACAAGAGGTGGGATATTCGTATAATGATTAGTTACATTATAAATTATAAAACATTAAGTGAAAAAGAAACTGATTTAACTTTTTGTTAACAAAACAAACGAAACCAGGTTATGTAATTAAGAAAAAAAATCTATTTTATGCACAGCACAGGTTATGACTAGTCTTAATTTTGACTCTGAATTACAGTTTTACATGGGATTTGTTGAGAAATTTCCCGAACAGACAGAGGTAAGTCTATATACTTTTAATGCTAAGATTCGGGGTTCGACTCTGCAGTGGACCCAGCAGATAGGCCAATGTGGCTTCACTCTAAGACAAATAAACAAAAGGTATAACAACACAATATTTCCTTTTGCAAGAAAGAACTATGGCGCATACAATTGTAACAACTGAAAACATTTAAAATACAGTTTGAAAGACTAAAAAATTTGGTCAGAGAACGAACCTGAAAAATAATACAAACAACAACTAGCCTCGTCAGAAGTTATCTGTTATAATTAATCGAATTACAACGCTAAAAACCAGGGCTCGATTCCCTGAGGTGGCCACAACATAGCCCTATTATGGATTTACTTTAAACCAAATGCACATATAAATGTTTGTTAAGAAAATGATTTTATAGAGATTGAAACAGTATGTTGATAACAACATATCTTAAACGAACAACGTACAGTTTTATGGTATGATATACACTGCTGGCCAAAATGTATGATATACACTGCTGGCCAAAATGTATGATTTACACTGCTGGCCAAAATGTATGATATACACTGCTAGCCAAAATGTATGATTTACACTGCTGGCCAAAATGTATGATATACACTGCTAGCCAAAATGTATGATATACACTGCTAGTGTATGATATACACTGCTGGCCAAAATGTATGATATACACTGCTGGCCAAAATGTATGATATACCAAAATGTATGATATACACTGCTAGCCAAAATGTATGATATACACTGCTGGCCAAAATGTATGATATACACTGCTGGCCAAAATGTATGATATACACTGCTAGCCAAAATGTATGATATACACTGCTGGCCAAAATGTATGATATACACTGCTGGCCAAAATCTTAAGGCCAATGAGCATAAAGAAAAAATATGCATTTTGCGATGTTAGACTCAACCACTTATTTGAGCAGAGCTTTGAAAGATGAAAATAAGGAAAGGAAAAAAAAAAAAAAACTTTTAGCATTTAATAGAGAAAATGTGAACACTATGAAATTAGCCTAAATACTAGCTGGTCAAATGTTTAAGACTATACTAAAACGAAGCGTAAATCAGTAAACACGTAACAAAATTTACTCATTTGTGTTCAAGTATTAGCGTTGTCAACATTTCCCACTGACATCTCTTGTGTTACATTGGGTAAAAACATGGCAAAGACTAGAAAGTTGTCAGAGTTTGAACGTGGTAAAATTGTCGAGCTGCAAAAGCAAGGTCTCTCTCAACGTGCCATCACTGGTGAGATTGGGTGTAGTGAAACTGCTGTTGCAAATTTCTTAAAATACCCTGAGGGAAACGGAACAAGAATTTCAAATGGTTGGCCCAAGAAAATTTCGCCGACGTTAAGCAGGAGCATTTGACGGGTTGTCCGGCAAAATACCAGACGATCGTCGAACCAAATTAAGGCCCTTACGGACGCAGAATGCAGCTTAAGAACAATAAGACGGCATCTAAAAGAGAAAGGCTTTAAAAACCGTAAACGTCTTCAAAAGCTACGCTTCTTTCCACACCACGAAACAGCTCGGTTAAACTTTGAAGAAAAGCCCCAAACATGGGACGAAGAAAAGTGGACGAAGGTTATGTTCTCTGAGAAAAGTTTAACCTGGATGGTGCAGATGGCTTCCAACGTTACTGGCACGAAAAGGATATCCCACCGGAGACATTTGCTACACGACACAGTGGAGGAGATTCCATCATGATCTGGGGTGCTTTCTCCTTCCATGGAACAATGGAGCTTCAGGTTATACAGGGGCGTTAAACAGCAGCTGGCTACATTGGCATGTTGGAGAGAGCATCCTTATTGACTGAAGACCCTCGCTTGTAAGGAAATGACTGGATCTTTCAGTAGGACAACGCTGCAATCCACAACGCCCACAGGACAAAGGACTTTTTCATGGCGAATAACGTGATTCTTTTGGACCATTCAGCGTGTTCGTCAGAACTGAACCACATTGAAAATGTTTGGGGGTGAATAGTAAGAGAAGTCTATAGAAATATACGTCAATTCTAAACAGTGCATGATCTTCGTGAAGCCATCTTCACCACTTGGAATAACATTCCAGCCAGCCTTCTGCAAACGCTTATATCGATCATACCAAAGCAAATGTTTGAAGTTATTCGCAATGACGGCCGTGCAACTCACTACTGAGACCTCTTGTTGGGCATTTCCTACCCTGATTAGGACTTCTTTTTGTTATGGTCTTAAACTTTTGACCAGCTATTATTTAGGCTAATTTTATAGGGTTCACATTTTTCCTATCAAATGCTAAAAATGTTTTTTATTTTTATTTTCATTTTTCTTATTTTCATCTTTTGAAGCTCTACTCAAATAAGTGGTTGAGTCTAACAACGCAAAATGCATAATTTTATTTTTCTTTATGTTCATTGGCCTTAAGATTTTGGCCAACAGTGTATATATACAGATTTAACAGTCTACTGAATTTTATGAAAATTTCAAGAAGACACTTTTTTATTTATTCAAAATGTATTATTTTTTGAAAATAAGCAGTTCTGTTTCAGTTTTCTCAACGGAGTCTTCTCGAACTGAACTAAAGCTATTGTTAGAACTTAATTTATCTTAGCAACGGTTAGTTAGAGCGCCAAAATAAATGCATTGTAAGGATTTGTTTGTTTGTTTTGGAATTTCGCACAAAGCTACTTGAGGGCTATCTGTGCTAGCCGTCCGCAATTTAGAAGTGTAAGACTAGAGGGAAGGCAGCTAGTCATCACCACCCACCGACAACTCTTGGGCTACTCTTTTACCAACGAATAGTGGGATTGACCGTCACATTATAACGCCTCCACGGCTGGGAGGGCGAGCATGTGTGGCGCGACTCGGGCGCGAACCCGCGAACCCCAAATGACGAAGCGCACGCCTTAACGCGCTAGGCCAAGCAAGGCCTACATTGTAAAGAAGTATCTTACGTATGTATTAATGTTGTTAGCTTTCTGCGTGTGTTTGTGTTTTTCTTATAGCAAAGCCACAAAGGGCTATCTGCTCAGCCCACCGAGGGGAATCGAACCCTGATTTAAGCGTTGTAAATCCGGAGACATACCGCTGTACTAGCGGGGGGCAGCTCTCTGCACAAATTAGCGCAAAGAAAAATGTAAGATAAATAAAAAATAAACAAAACGAAACTTAAAGGTCCGACATGGCCAATTATGTTAAGTCGTTCGACTCGAAATCCGAGGGCCACGAGTTCGAATCCCGCTCGCACCAAACATTTTCGCCCTTTCAGTCGTGGGGGTGTTATAATGTTACGATCAATCCCGCCATTCGTTGGTAAAAGAGTAGCTCAAGAGTTGGCGGTGGATGGTGAAAACTTACTGCCTCCTCTTTAGTCTTACACTGCTAAATTAGGGACGGCTAGCGCCGATAGCCCTCGAGTGACTTTGCGCGAAATTCAAAACAAACCAACGAAACTAAAAATGAATAAAGTTTAAAATAACTATACAAAAAGGGTAAGAAAATTACATGTTGACACTCGATTGGTAATTGTTAGTTGCCAAACCGAATGTAAAAAGCGGAAAGGGGTAAAATGGTAAGAGGAAAAAACAGATTGTAAGAATCATAGACGAAGAGAAAACAGTAATGTACAGATTATAGAATTACACTGCACAACAACGAACTTGCTTCTTGAACACTGTTGGGTGTTCCTTAGATTTTTGGCTGCTGATCACGAAAATCACATCCAAATTTGTCCATCACGTACCGTTTCATCGAAATCTTAAGTTTTGTCAGAACATTGCTACAATGGAAAAATGATATCAGGGCAACTGTAATCCGCCAATGTTTGCTGATTACTGTTGAACACTACAACGTGACGCACCAAACATTGAATACAAACGAAAATCAGAAGCAAAACACTTTTAATTATGTTGAACTTGATAGCGTATTAGAAACATGAACGCAGTTAAATACGTTATTGCCGGTAAACAGTTAACTGTCTATTTCTCAGGGTTCCTATGTGATGAAGCAAAACCAAAACTATATTTGTGCATACCCACCAGGTACCTGTCACAATCAGCAAAAACTTTTCTGGAATCAATTCTTTTCAAAAAAAAATTGTTGTGCAGTGTTATTTGTAAAAAACAATAAAGTTACGATTTAACGTCATTCAAACAAACCAGTTTAATCGGAAACTAAGGTAACCATTTTTGTACATTAAACGTGAATAACATGAAGATATTACGTCAAACGTGTTCTAAAATAAATGAAAAAAACTGATTGAAGTGATTTGAAGTATTTTAATAGAGGTGTTGTTAGGAGGCGATTATATATTCAAGTAGCGTCATAAAATGTAACCACAATTTTTTACTTTATAAATAACTGAACATTGGACTTTAGAAAAGCTAGTTTCTTAGTTCCATCGAATATGATGCAGTATTTGATGGTGAAAAATATATTAACGACAGGACCACAATATTTTTTATCAGAATGTAGAAGGAAAATAAAATAAAAATTATAACACAACAAAATATTGAGGTGTATGATCTCATACGTTTATCGCGGTTATTTCGAAAACATTAACTATTAAAGGTAAACTTTTCGACACCCAAATAACAAATAAAACAGAATAGCGTGACAAGAAAACAAAACTAACCTCTTTTGACTTAACTTTAAGAAGATTATACAGTTTAATCTCTCAATCGTACGGGTACAACCACGCTAATGAATGCTTCAAATTTTCATGTGTAACTTATTCGTTATATTATTATAAAATTTAGAGCTTTGAACTCGATCACTAATAATTGAGTGTGGAAGAAGAGGATGTTAGCATTACAGACTTATAGAAAAATCGAGATTTTTCATAATGTAGTAGAAACGTTTAGGTTAAGTTACTCTTAATAAATGTAAACAAAATGTTATGATACCTATGTTAATTAGTACCAGAAACATTCTGCCTTTTTGGTGTTTTTCGTTCGTCTAGGTTACTACTAAATTAAAGACGCGCTGGCTTGACCTGTTTCCTCATCTATGTTTACTCATCTATCCATAAATATTATTTCTAATCTAACAACAAATAATGAATTGTTCAATATAATATGGTGTTTGATTTATTACATGATCCAAGCTTACACCAGATATATAGCCAGGATTTATAATAAATAGTCCACCGCTAGGACAGAGGTAAGTCTTTGGATTTACATCGAATGAAAAAGTGCAGAACCTGTTTATCGGCATCATGTCTCGATCCCTGGGCCATTACATTTGCAGTTCAACGTGTTAAACACTACATTACGTCCTGGGCCTGACATGGCAAGGTGGTTAAGGCTTTCGACTCGTAACCTGATGGTCGCGGGTTCAAATCCCCGTCACACCAAACATGCTCGCTCTTTTAGCCGTGAGGGCGTCATTATGTAACGATCAATCCCACTATTCGTTGGCAAAAGAGTAGCCCAATAATTGGCGGTGAGTGGTGATGACTAGCTGCTTTGTCTCTAGTTTTACATTGCAAAATTAGAGAAAGCTAGCGCAGATAGCCCTCGTGTAGCTTTGCGCGAAATTCAAAACAAACAAACAAACAAACAAGCAATGGCGTCCTGCCCGTTGCCTTTAGGAAAAAAAAAAAATTATGTTCATGTTAAGTAACGAAACACTCCACTTTTCTTTATAAAGTAGGTTTTAGTAGCATCATATTTTTTTTTGGAATCAGTTTAAATGTTATCACTAGATTTTACACTTTGTGGAATATTTACTTTGGTATTTGAATTTAGGACTAGCTGAAAGATCGTGAGGGGTTACAATTAGTGATATAGTTATTCGTTTACAGCTAAGGTACCCCGCTGATGGTTTAATACTTTCTAATTTATTCATTATAGGTTTCAATTTTTTCAACATTGATTTGTGGCATTAAGTACTTCTAGTGAGCTTGTTATGCAGAATTGGTTTCATTAACTTAAGTAATTTCTTGACCCCCGCTAGTACAGTGGTTATCTACGCATTTAGAACGCTAAAAATCAGGGATTCGATTCCCTCGGTGGGCTTCGCAGATAGCCTGATGTGGCTTTGCTATAAGAAAAACAAACACATACAATTATTATTTAATTTTTTTAAATGTATTGTTACCTTATCATGTATCAGACGCTATTAATAAATGTATATCTTGGTTTTTCACTTTATTTCTGGTAGGAAATAATCCTATATTATTTCTGCTTTACAAGAATGTATGTCCAGCTAGCTACCATGGGAGCTACCAGGAACAAAGTGATAGTTTGGAGATGGAGTGTCCTTGTCTGTATGATTTAGTTATAAAAAACAAACCCATAAAGGACTAAAACGCCTCTTGAATGTCAGACATTCGCGACAGAAGTCTGAGAGAAGATATTCGAGAACCCAAATCTGGAATCCGAATATGTTTATCACTCCATCAATATCCTAAGGACACCATGTTTGGCTTTATACATGTATGTTTGGAGATAGCAGAAACAAATTTGATAGGTGAGCTGTATGTGGCCCCGGAGTGTAATATTCTATATTTCCTTTAATTTTCATTAATTAATTTAGTTTTTCATTATTGTACTATTTCAGTGATTTATACAAAATTGGTATAATATGATTCACTTCTTTTGAATCCCCTGGTGGCATATTGGTATGTTTGTGGACTTACACTGCTAGAAACCGGGTTTCGATACCGTAGTGAGCAGTCTAGCTTTGTGCTTAACTACAAACAAACATAAAACAAAAAATAACGTTTCTCTTTCACAGCTCCCAGAAACAAGTGTTTCTTCACGTTACGCTCTCACCTCACTATAGATTCTTTTTAGTATTTTTCTATTAAATCAAGTTGAATTGAAACAAAGACAATCAATTCCGTTTGTCTACCTAATTGGTTTTCAAACTCTTCAAACAACGTGTAGCGCGAAAGCCTGACTGGTTAAGATTTTTTCTTCAAAATATTTGTGTATGAAATAACAATTCCCTTTCAGAAATATCCTAGTTTGGTTTGGTTTTAATTTCGCGTAAAGGTACACGAGAGCTATCTGCGCTAGCCGTCCCTAATTGAACCACCTGGCCATGCCGGACCAGAAATATCTTAGACAAGTAAAATTACTGTTTCTTAGAATCACCGTATGACAGAAGAATCTCCGAGGAGTCTTTGCTATCTCTTCTCTGTATTGGTGCTCCAAATGGCCAGGTGGTTAAGGCGCTCGACTCGCAATGTGAGGGTCATGGATTCGAATCTCCGCCCCATCATAATAAGATCGCTATTTCAGTCTTGGGGATGTTATAATGTTACTGTCAATTAACACTCCTACGAAAAGTGGGGCCTAATAGGCCCCAGAGCAACTTGAAAGGTTATTAATATTAGGCTAATAAATTTGTATTTAAATAAAATTGCCATTTAAATCCATTAATGAATGGATTAACGAGATTCCCACTGTCCCTATCTACTATCTAGCAAAACCACAGCCAGGGGAACGGGCTTGGAGAAATCAGGACTAGAAACGTCTTTTCGTAGGAGTGTTAATTAGTCGTTGTTGAAAGACTAGCTGAAGAGTTGACGGTGAGTGGTGATGACTAGCTGACTTCCCTATACAATTGGGCCCGGCATGGTCAAGCGTGTTAAGGTGTGCGACTCGTAATCTGAGGGTTGTGGGTTCCCATCCCCGTCGCACCAAACATGCTCGCCCTTTCAGCCGTGGGGGCGTTATAAAGTGACGGTCAATACCACTATTCGTTGGTAAAAGAGTAGCCCAAGAGTTGGCGGTGGGTGGTAATGACTAGCTGCCTTCCCTCTAGTCTTACACTGCTAAATTAGGGAGGGCTAGCACAGATAGCCCTCGAGTAGCTTTGTGCGAAATTCAAAAAACAAAGAAACAAACAAACAAATCCTCTACAATTTTACTGTTAACGTTGAGATGGGTAGCGCAGATAGTTCTCTTGTAGCTTAGCTCAAAATTCAAAAACAAGCACACAAACCATTAAGCTTTCTTCTCTTTTTTTTTTTTTTCTGGGCCCGGTATGACCAGGTAGTAAGAACGCTAGCTATGTAGTCTAAGGGTAGGGGTGACCAGATAGTAAGAACGCTAGCTATGTAGTCTATGGGTAGGGGGCTCGAATCCCCACCCACCAAACATGCTAACTTTTTCAGTCGTGGAGGAATTATAACGTATAGGTCAATCCCATTATTCTTTGATACAAGAGCAGCCCAAGAGTTGGCAATTGGTGGTGATGACTAGCTATCTTCCCCTAGTGTTAATCTGCTAAATTAGGGATGGCTAGTGCAGATAACCCTTGTGTAGCTTTGCACGAAATTCCAAACAAACCAAACCAAACAAGAGAGTAGGAACTACTTCCCGAAAGCCTTAACCCACCTGACCATGCCAGGTCTATCTTCGTTAGCCGTCCATAATTTGGCAGTGTATGACTAGAGGGAAAGCAGCTAGTCATCACCACCTACCGCCTACTCTTGAGCTGCTCTTTTACCAACGAATAGTGGGATTGACTGTCACATTATAACGCCCCCACGGCTGAAAGGGCAAGCATATTTGGTGTGACTTTTCTATAAGGACAATAATAAAAGTATTCCAAAATAAATGATAAATACGTCATTTTATGAGTCTTCAGATAATACTATTGTGTTTAACACCTGACGAATATTTCTGTTCAGAACGAGTAGTCCTGAAAGATAAGGACTAAAGTGAATGTCCACAACAATTTAAATGGCTTTTAGATCATGAATCTGTTTTATCTTTAATAGGACATTTCACTTACTGAAAATATATAATTAGTTCGAACAAACGTAACTCAAGTAATTCTATCTTTTCAAGCCTAGGATATTTTATTTACTCCTTGTAAGACTAATTTACTTGCTTCGAAATGTTGACAGAAAATATAAGAGTTTAAAATAATTCAAATGCAACATGCTTAGTGTAGTCAGGAAATGTCACCAAATACTTGATAAGTTAATTGTGCTTAAAATAACCGAGGACTTTACCTTCTTTCAACAAATAGTTTTAATTTAAAGGGATTGTAAATATAACTCTCAATCTTGAGTCTTAACGAAGCCTAATAACGAAAAACAGTCGTTTAAAGGAGTGACTACTTTGGAATTTAATTTGATCGGTACATAATATCATGGCTCGGCATGGCCAAGCGTGTTAAGGCGTGCGATTCGTAATCCGAGGGTCGCGGGTTCGCATCCCCGTCGCGCCAAACATGCTCGCTCTTTCAGCCGTGGGGGCGTTATAATGTGACGGTCAATCCCACTATTCGTTGGTAAAAGAGTAGCCCAAGAGTTGGCGGTGGGTGGTGATTACTAGCTGCCTTCCCTCTAGTCTTACACTGCTACATTAGGGACGGCTAGCAGAGATAGCCCTCGAGTAGCTTTGTGCGAAATTCAAAAAACAAACAAACAAACAAACATAATATCATAAAAATGAATTAAAACAAATAAAGTTTTGAAGGGTCGATATTGAAAAACTGGAAAGTTTTATGTACTCTGCACAAAAATTCATATCAAAATACCACTCAGTGGAATAGAATATATCTTTCAAATGTTATAGAATTTGTAGAGAGAGGAGGCTTTATTTGAATTTATTTGGTTTTAGAATTTCGTGTAAGGCTACACGAGGGCTATCTACACTAGCCATCCCTAACACTCATCAACTCTTGGTATACTCTCTTACCAACGAATAGTGGGATTAACCGTAACAATATAACGCTCCCAAGTGTGAAAGAACAAACGAGTTGGGGATTGGAACCAACGACACTCAGATTACAATTCGAGCACCCTAACCACTTGGCCATGCTGGTCCTGAGAAAAAAAGACATTATTTTTCATAAATGTGTTTTTAAGGCGTTATTAAATTGGCTGAGAAATTAAAAGTTTCAGTTCTGAATTTCAAAGAAGTTAGTTGGATTTCTGTTCGAAAGTGACTGTTTGGATTTAGGAGTGATGCTGTTATTTAATGAGAATCGAAGTTAAAGAGTAGAATTTCAGAAAAAGTGAGATGAAAATCTGCTCTATTTGAAATTGTAACCGTATTGAAATAAATAATCTACTGCAATACTTCAAAGTAGTGAGGTTTTAATGAGTTCGTTTACTAGATTGTAGTAAATTTTACAGCTGATATATTTTTACTTCGCAGTTAATAATTAATCAATCAAAACAGAGTCAATTTGAAACCCAAAATCTAACAATAGCGTTTGAGTCATCTTACACATTGCCCACAGGCTACGTGTATATATATATATAATAAAATGTTGTAGCAGTTACCATAAAAATTGAATGGTAAACAAAAAATGTAATTATGATAAAATATTTTTTAGTCATGAGTCTTAATTTACCTTTTTATAAGTCCAATATTTTGCCCTTGAAGATGTTAAACAAAGTAATAGAAACCATATTTAGATGTACTGAGAATCAACAACATAGAGACTGGTGGTAATTCTAAATAAAAATTTCATCCTCAGACTGTGCAGAAATAAAAAGCTTCATTTCGGTTCACAAACAAGACACCAGAATAATAACAGCCAGTTGTGTAGGTGTTAGATCCGGTTAATAAACCTCTAAGCAGAAGTATATAGACTGCATGCAATGGCACACTGATTGATGATAGATTGAAATATAACAATGGCACGACAGTTGAGATTAGACCAAACGTTTTCTTGAAGAATGGTATATTATAACAATTGATTGTTTGTTTGTTTTGGAATTTCGCACAAAGATACTCGAGGGCTATCTGTGCTAGCCGTCCCTAATTTTGCAGTGTAAGACTAGACGGATGGCAGCTAGTCATCACCACCCACCGCCAACTCTTGGGCTACTCTTTACCAACGAATAGTGGGATTGACTGTAACATTATAACGCCCCTACAGCTGGGAGGGCGAGCATGTTTGGCGTGACGCGGGCGCGAACCCCCGACCCTCGGATTACGAGTCGAACGCCTTACGCGTTAGGCCATGCCAGGCCTATAACAATTCATAAATTGCGGGTTTTCTGATTAGTCAGCAAAGCAGATGATTTGTACTGCATTAGAATATACGATTTTGTTTGTCGTATAGTACTTTTAGATATGGTTTTTAAAAACTGTTGATTTTCTACACCGACATATTTGGGTATTATCGGATAACTCATAGTGAAATTAAACTAAACTATTAATGCAACAACATACTGGATACGAAATGATAAAAAAAACTGTTGATTTTCTACACCGACATATTCGGGTATTATCGGATAACTCATAGTGAAATTAAACTAAACTATTAATGCAACAACATGCTAGATATGAAATGATAAAAAAATCTCATGTAATTATTCCACTCGTGTCAAGCACGGTGCAGTAGTTAATGTGCCAGATTCAAGAATCAAATCCAACTATTCGATTAAAATAGACACGAGTTGATGACGTTGACCAGTGTCTCTGGTCTGTCAGTTTGAAACTGATGACTGCTAGCCCAGATTATTCTAGAACAGCTTGGCGCGAAATGCAATACATGCAAAAAAAAGTCAATTTCAAAAAAGGTTATTGCGTGAATAGAAAAGCACAAAAATATTAAAACGGTGAAAGTTAACAAACATTAAATTACAATGGTTAACAAACATTGTTTTTGACATAAGAAATAATAATATGATTAATTTTATTTATTGGTTTTATAATCATTAAAATTTAATCTAGTATAATGATACGTTGAAAGATACGTTACTGTGCACTTTGATTACCGAAAATTCGAACACATTGTCTTAAATCAAAAGTCAAGTGTTATATACTAGTCGTGTAGTAATTCTTAACAGCATTTATCATGTTTTTCACACAACGTTTTGTTAATTCGCTGGAAATATTTTACAATACAAGCAACAGGTGGCGTACCATAAAACTGAATCACTGTTGTGCTTGTATTTACGCTGGTTCTGGTTTGTTTTAAACTTTGCGCAAAGTTACAAGAAAGTTATTTGCGCTAGCCCTCCCTAATGTAGTAGTGTAAAACCAGAGAGAAGGCAGTTGGTCACCACCTACCGCCAACTCTTAGGTTACTCTTTTATCAATGAATAATTGAATTGACAGTCACATTATGATGTACTCGCAGCTGAAAGGGCAAGTGTATTTGGTGGGATGGGGATTCGAACCCACGACCCTCAGATTGCGAGTCGAGCACCCTAAAAACCTAATCAAACCTGGCGTATATTTGCTCAGACCCTAAATAATTTACCCTTTGAATTCAAAACTTTGATTTTATTAGGTTTAATTTTAAGAAAAAAAAGATTTTTTTTTTTTATATTTTAAGGATTTAAAGCTACAATACAAAGAATTATGCAGAAGCATTAATTTTTTTAGTTGCGAAATGTATTTTTTTACGACTTTTGTCATTGTAGATCAGCGCTTCTCAACCTTTTTCAATATCATTTGCCCCTATAAGCTTCCCGATAGTGCAGTGGTAAGTCTACGGATTTACAACGCTAAAATCAGGGGTTTGATTCCCCTCGGTGGGCACAATAGATAGCCCGATGTGGCTTTGCTATAAGAAAAAACCACATACACTCGTTCCTTTCATCTTTTAACAACAACTCACTCAACCCAGTTCTGAAAGACAGAGAAATACTAATATAAAATTATATATTACGACATAAATACACATCAGACTACAACTAGAATGAATACAATATATTAATAATCAGAAAATAAATTATTTTCAAACCACAACTAAAATTAATGATCTTATGTTTTTTTGCTATTGAGTGTGTTGTATAAGTGATAATACTCATTAATTCTGTCATTAATTCATTAATAATTTACCCCATTATTCTCATTTACTCTGATTCTGATTTCATTAACCCTTGGTTGAACCATTTAACTAGTTGAGAGCACTTTTCTAGACGATCCATCTGAAAGCAAATAAAACTGTTTATGAGATAAATAACCCTATGAGCTGCAACGTAAGGTTATGATAAAATTTGTATTAAGAATCTATCAAGTCATCCCATAAGTAACGTCCGAAAGACAGAAAGTGCATTATCATTTCTGTCCTTGTTAAAGGCTTTAATAAATAAAATATGTAGTAAGACGTGTATAAAAATGTTCAGACAAATAAAATAAACTAACCCAACTCACTTTTTCAGATCATTCATTAGATAAACCTTTATGAGGATGGATGTGTCTGAGGAGCACATTAGGCACATAATGCTTTAATAGTTTAAAAGAGGCAGTAATGCAGCAGAAACTACACGAAACATTCAAGGTATTTATGATGCAAAGTCACTCAATGAAAGAAAACGTTAAAGGTGGTTTCAAAAGTTCAGATCAGGTGACTACAGCTTAAGTGATGTGCCACATTCAAATCGTTCTGTTGAGTTTAATAATGAATTGCTGCTGGCTGCACTTGATAAAGATTGTGGTGTAATAGTTTAAGAACTAGCACAGAAGCTTAATTCAACCCATTCAACAGTTTGCCATCATCTTCGACAGCTTGAAAAGGTGTCTAAACTTGAAAAATGAGTCCCCCATGATTTGACAAAAGCCAACCTTAAAGCAAGAGTGGACATTTGCACTTCTCTGCACTCTTGTGAACCTTTTTTGGACAGGTTAGAGAGTGGAGATGAAAAATGGATATTTTATAAAAATGTTAAGCGGCGCAGACAATGGCTCAATGTATAAACTGGCTAAAGTACGGCCCAAAATGAACCTTCACCCTAGGAAAGTCTTGTTAAGCGTTTGGTGGGATATTGTTGGTGTGATCCATTTTGAATTCCTGCCACTCAATGTAACTACTACATCAGACTTCTATTGTCAACAATTAGAGCGCTTGAATGTTGCACTGAAAGAAAAGATGCCTACTTTGATCAATCGTAAAGGTGTTGTGTTTACCAGGATAATGCATGACCCCATACAGCAAGAATCACATTTGCAAAGATTTAAGAGCTAGACTGGGAAAAACTTCCACATCCTTCTTATTTTCAGACCTTACCCCATCTGATTACCATCTTTTCCGAAGTTTGCAGAACTATCTCGATGGAAAATAGCTTGGAACACATCAAGATGTCAAAACTACCCTCTCTACATTCTTTTCCTCCAAATCTCAAGAATTTTATAGAAGTGGTATGCATATATGTATATATATACATATGGTGAATGACTTGTTTTACTTATGTTATTAAGCTGTGTTATAAGCAGACAAAATGTTTATTGTTTATATTAAGTATAAATAACACTTGTGTTATGGTATTGATCTGTTTTTCTCATACGTTTCAACCACATAGCTATCATATTACTAATTTTTTCTTTCTTCCTATTTAAAGGTAGATCAAAAGAAAGTAAACCATGTCTTGACTCTTGGTCAAAAGCAGTATGAGAAACCGAAATAAAAGGATAAAAATTACTGTTTCAGGTTTATGTTTTAAGCTCAAAACTTTTACGCATTTAATCAAAGAAAACTGAATCGAAATTAGACCATAAACTAAAATGGCATTTCATGAATGCTTTACTGTTCAACATAACATAAATCTCATATACTTCTAACCCAAATGATCAAACTAAATGTAATGTTTTAGAAACTATTCCAACTATATTCTTCTGAGACAGAAAATAAAACTAGGAGATATTTATATTACGAACAACGCATAACACAAGAAACAATTCATAAAATGAAAATTGACACGTTTTTTTAAATAAACCTTTTTTTTCAAATATTAACATCGTTTACAGTTTTTCAACCTGTCAAGGAACTATATCTCCAGGAGGAATAGGTTTCTTTTGGAGTTATGAGGTGAAATAAATTTTTTAGTGAGGTCTTGTTATAGTTAGAGCAATTTCTCCATTTGGTTCGTATACTGCGAAATATGGTATATATGCTTTTTCTCTTTAGCTTATGTATATTAACATTTGAGTCTGGTTAAATACTAGGAGTCACACTCTAATTTAATTTCTTTTAACAGTATTTTTTTTCACTGGAAGAACCCTGCACTGATTTCGCCATTGTCGTGGATAATTAAATGCCTGTCTTTCAGTCATAACATTTCCACTGATTGTCACAGTGACTTGACATGTTTAATTGTACCGTATTTCCATTTTGGAGCCCAAACATTTTTGCTTTGACATTTCACAAGCTCTTTAGTGAATCAATAGCTCACTTTTCAAATGATTGTATTTCATACCATTTCAAGTGAAGAAAGATCAAAGTTGTTCTTGCCACAAAGGTTTTGCATGTTTCACAAAGAACACTGAATTAAAATTATACCATCGATCAGAGTGGAGTTTCATGGGCGCCATGTGTTTCATCACATAGTAACCAGTTTCAGTATTTTAGCTTCCTGATAAGATCACTTTCTCATACAGCCAAGAGTCTATTTTCTCATTATGGTATGTCAGGAACTATTCACAACGCAATCCTGCTTTTTGAGACAGAGTACACCCACTGTAGCTTCTCTTTACTACTGCAAATGAGCATTTGTGGTGTTGACTTAATCTTTAGATCATGGGCTGACCTTGAGATAAGCCTCTAGATTTTGGAGGCAAACCAGGTTTGAATATGTGTAATTTCATAAAACATCTCTCCAACTTTAAGATGCGCGTCACTATAAGAGTGTGAAAGGCAATCCCTCAGCGTTGATGTTAAGTTATAGGGTTTTGCCGATTGGCTTTCTTGTTTCTAGTCAGTAGTTCAAAATTAAGGACAGTGATGGAGAGTCTTAGACTTGATCTTTTCGATTCATCCTTTTATAAGGATGTATAACCATACCATATCACCTTTTTGTTATCAATCTTGTCGACATTGGCATAATATAACCTTCTTTTGTTTCCATTGCCTATACCCTTGTGCAAATTAATTCAAACAAATGGTCATTTTATAATATTTTAAGCATGGCGGCCGGTGTAGGCTCACTGGACACGTTAATTCCTTTAATAGTCATTTTTTCACACAGACGGCGTCATTAGCTGTGTTTTGCAGTACGGTCGATTTATTTTTGGGATATATGACGAAATTTTCTGGAATATTACGTCATTCGAAATTGCGTTAGAAGGGCAAGGAGACCAGTCAAAAAACAACTTCTTACCAACTCAATGAAGAAAAAACGGTATCAATAGGGTCTAAAATACGAGAAATGGATGCAAGAACAATGGAGGAAGGTGTTATTCAGTGACGAGACTCATTTCTTCGTGCAGGGTCAAAGAGTCTGCATGTTCGCAGATCTCCAGGTGAGAAACTTCGAGAATTTTACATCAATCAGTTCGTAAAACATTTCTTGAAGAAGATGTTTGGGGCTTTTTCAGCTACTAAGGCGTCGGAGGCTTACATATCGTAGAAGGTATGATGCGAGGACCACAGTACATCGAAGTTTTGCAGAGAAGAGTCGTTCCAAAATTGAAAAAGAGATTTCCAGATGGATCAGGTATATCATTTCTTCATTTTCTTAGTATCTTAAACAGCATTTATATGTCTTCTAATATCCTGCCTGCATATACACCTAACTGGTTTAAACCATACTCTTATTTCTTCTGTCAAAAAGGATAATTGCTGCTATGCCTTATTGGTTCTTCAGATTTTTAGACATTCTAGTGAATTAAATATACATGACTGCCATTAGCAAAACGTTTTCAGTCAGACAGTCTATATAAATTTATATTCATCTCCTGATTCTGATGATATTAACAGTTAACTTACCAAGCGGTGGCCGAACACTTCGTACAGATTTTCTTATTGCGCAGTAAGTCCATTCCTTGCATAACATAAGGATGAAGTTCAGTACCACGTTTCCACAGTCCTGTGACATCCAACTCGGTAAAATCTTTTAAGTACCATTTCCAAAGCTTTTTAATACCAATCTGTTCAGCTATTGCAAGATGAGGGTTACTGCTGTAGTTTACAACTAACAGTGTCAGATAAAAGTTCTGTTCCTGATCAAAAGTTCCACGCGTACAGCATGTTTCGATACAAAGTTATTATTATCGTCATTTCTTCAAATCAAATCGTGAGAAACATAACTGAATTAATTTCACCATTTGATTTTGGTTACGAATTAGGAACATAACCTAATTGTTTCATATAACACTCCAGTAATACCTTATAGTAATTTTTTCACGTTGCTTCTCATAAGGTGTTTTTCTCACAGTTGGTTCAGCGCTATTCTTACAGATATCAACAATAGCTGACATTTTTCTCGCCCCTACACAAACATTTGGAGCAATTAAACGAATAGCCAGATGACAAGGTACTTCTAGATAGTAAAACCTGCAATTATTCGAAGTGGCCTCTTGAGTATTTTCGCTTCCTAAACATGAAGTTGTTACATTAACTGGGTGAATTAAACTAAGAACAATACATCTTAATTTGTTGGATAGGTGGAAGCTTTTGTCTATTAAGATTTTTTTTACTTTATGATTAATTAATTTCACTCAATATTAGCACATTTACTTTGAACAATGGCCTGGCATGGCCAAGTGTGTTAAGGCGTTCGACTCGTAATCCGAGGGTCGCGGGTTCAAATTCAGGTCGCACCAAACATATTCGCCTTTTCAGCCGTGGGGGCGTTTTAATGTGACGGCCAATCCCATTATTCATTGGTAAAAGAGTAGCCCAAGAGTCGCCGGTGGGTGGTGATGACCAGCTGCCTTCCCTCTAGTCTTACACTGCTGAATTAGGGTCGGCTAGCGCAGATAACCTTCAAGTAACTTTGCGCGAAATTAAAAAAAAAAAAAATACTTTGAGCATGTTGAAACTGGAAACTCTAACGTGTGTGTAGATTTTTTCCAGGATGAGAACTGTGAATATTTGTTTATGCTATTATGCCTCGCCGAACTTGTACTCACATTACTTAATCTAGTCAAAATTATTTTATTTCTCCAACGCAATGAATCTGATAATTTGTTTGCCGAAACATAATTGAAGAAAAAAACAACTGTGCAAATCTGACCTAAAATCAATATGATTTCATGAATTCTTCTTAGCATTGGTTTGTTTTGTATCTTTTTCAATACTTGATGGATGTTTGGATTGGTTCTATTGATATTTTGACCAACTTTTACGTTTCCCTTTTTTAGCTTTCAAATACTTTCTGCATTCCAAGAGATGCTGAAAGCCTTTACATGAGTTATAGTATTACTTCAGTGAATTAAGATAACATTCAATTGTAATCAAGCTGAAATGCATCCTGTTAGATTTTGAAATAGCTGAAGATTTTCATCAACAAATGGAAGACAAAAAGTCAAAATACTTTTGTTCACCATAACAACTGTTTTCATTTGAAATATTTTGTCTTTTTCCACCTGCAGTTTTGAAGTACAAGGTGAAAAATAAAAAAGTCCATATAAAGTAGTGAAAGATGAATCAGTTCTTTGTGTAGTTTAGACATTTCTCTGTGTGACGTACTTTCTTTTTGTGTGGTTCACGTAAAAGAAAGTCAATCTATATTTATTCAAAAGAATAATGTAGTGATGCCATACACTAGTACTTATGTTATCTCTCACTGTTGTTTCATAGCTTCTATACTAAAGTAACACGAACAGCAAAGACGAATTTTGTCTTTCACGGTTGTTATAACACACCCACGAAAAGTAAAAATGTAAATCTACTTTTTAGTATTCAGAAAAGTTTAGATTTTCCTCTTAATTAAACTCCTGCAAAGTGCTGCCTTGAACTTCTTCCAAGGGCAAATTATTCTCTAAGTCAATAAGTCTGTCTTAACTGGAGCTTAGCCTGTCTTTTCCAAATTCTGAATTTATGTCCCTCGTTCAGTTTTCTCTATTCTTTTGACCCCTCAGATGATCCCTGGAATGTGTTAAACAATGATATCTGGTAGTACTTGGTTATCTGTTTCATCCTCTGCTGTAATGTTACTGTTTGTAATCTTCAGTAGAATGTCCTTTGTTTAGACATGTCAAAGCCATTTTAAACTTTAGATAACTTTCTCTGCAAAACTCCAATATGCGTCACTCGAAGTAGTTATTAATTATTTCCTCCAATCATTAACAAAAACTGTTCTGATGATTCCAACATTTGAAGGTACGCACTTTGATTTGTTTCTGAGTCTATTTGACTCAGTCCAGTTGAATAATTTCGTTAAATTGAATGCGTCCACTTTGCTTCCTTCTAATTACAAATCGTTATTATTACTGGAATCGATGAGTTGATAGGTTGCTAAGAAATCTTTTTTCTCTCAGTATATCTCTGGATATGGCATATGATAGAGTTGTTTTAACATCTCTCTTTCGAAGATCTTTCAAAAATCTTACTTAACTTCTTTCAAGTTCTCACTTCAACACGGCTCTAGTTTTCATGGTATATTTTGGTTTAGTTTTTTAGTTTTCCTATCGTGCTTTTTTCAAATCCTAATTAAATCATTGTTTTTACAACATTGTTTTTATAAACTACGAGTTCGTTCTTATTCTTTTCAATCACATTTTTCGAAATCTTCACCTGACATTGTAGAATGACTGATGCTTTCACTTACATTCCGAATTATTAAGTGTCTACTAATTTTAAAGATTCAGTCCCACGAGTGTAAATTTCATGCTTTTAATAGACGAACCGTAGATTACTTGATGAACGTGATAAATAACATACTGAATTAAAGTATGATACTTTAGCAACTGAAATTTCCAGAGTCCCAACTACACTTACTTTCTAGCCTCACTTTCTGATTAACTCGGCCCGGCATAGACAGGTGGTTAGGGCACTTGACCGGTAATCTGAGGGTAGCGGATTCGAATCTCCGTCACACCAAACATGCTCGCCCTTTCGGCAGTGGGGGAGTTATAATGTGATGGATGATCCCATTATTCAATGTTAAAAGAGTAGCCCAGAAGTTGGTGATGGGTGATGATGACTAAATGTTTTGCTCTCCAGTGTAAGTCCAGTAAGTCCTCAGACATTCACACTAAAAATCGGGTTTCGATACCCGTGGTGGACAGAACATAGATTGCCTATTGTGTAGCTTTGTGCTTAATTCACAACAAACAAACAAACAGACTAAATGTCTTGCATTTAGTCTTACACTGCTTAATTAGGGAAGGTTAGCGCCGATAGCCCTCGTGTGGCTTTGAGCAAAATTCAAAACAAACGAACAACTTAATTACTTTAATTCGGACGTTCTGTTAATGTCAACGCTAAGTCACATTAAGCAGACATCTGAATGCCAAATTAATAGCTTAGCTTACTTTCTGTTTATGAATTCACAAGCAGTTTATTATTTTCTTATAAAAGGACTAACAATTTCTTTTTGTAATTTATGTGAAAATTTTCATCAAAGTACTATATTTTTTGCTCTTGAAAATAATCCTAGTTGACTTTACAGTGAAAACCTGTTGGCCATACTAGTGACAGCAATCACAAAGAGAAAACCAACATACGAGGTCTGTTCAAAAAATACGCGGACTGTTTGAATTGCGCGGCTCCAGTTGGTTCCAGGGAATCCGCTTGATGTCGCTAGTTTTGCACAGATCAGCTGATTACGACGCCATTTCCCGATTGCAGATATCTTCATTTGTGTATTAGCTACGCGGTTTTAAGTGAAGTGCGATTTTTTCGATTGGCGGATTTCAGAATGAATGACCTGAAGGAGCAACGACTTGCTGTGAAATTTTGTGTTAAACTTGGAAAATCTGCGACTGAAACTTTTGCTATGCTTAACACGGCTTACGGTGATGTTGCTATGAATCGTACGGCATGTTTTAAGTGGCACGAACGTTTTAAGGTCGACAGTCCATTGAAGATGATGAGCGTCCTGGACGTCCTTCCACGTCAACTGACGACCCACATGTCGACAAAATCAACACCCTGGTGCAGGCAAATCGACGTCTGACTGTCAGGGAGCTTGCTGAAGAGTGTGGGATATCAGTTGGATCTTGTTACGAGATTTTGACCGAAAAATTGAAGATGCACCGCGTTGCTGCGAAATTTGTGCCTCAGAACTCGTGAGTTTTTGGCCAAACATTCGATCACTGTTTTTCTCCACCCCCCCTACTCACCTGACCTTGCTCCTTGCGATTTTTTCTTGTTCCCCAAACTCAAAAGACCCTTGAAAGGAAGAAGATTTGAGACGATTCCCATGATTAAGGCAAATGCGACGAAGGAGCCGGAGGACATTACAAAAGAAGCGTACCAGAACTGTTTCAACAAGTGGAAACACCGTTGGGATAAGTGTGTGCGTTGGGGAGGAGAGTACTTTGAAGGGGTCCCAGACCTGTAACTTCTAAATAAAGTACATTTTGTTTTATGACGTCAGTTCGCGTATTTTTTGAACAGCCCTCATACACACTCAAGAGCATATATGCAGACATTGATAGTAAAAACCGGGTTTTGATACCTGTGGCGGGCATAGCATAGATAGCCGAATGTGTAGTTTTTTGCTTAACTACAAACAAACAAAAAATCTAAAACACATTAATATTTCAAAGAAAGGTATAATAAAGTTCAAAACTTATTACAAGAAACCATTGAAAAATAAAAGCATGCCATGATATTAAGTAACAGAATTTAAAAGCTATATTTACAGGAATAAAAATCAAATGATTCTGGTTTGGTTTGTTGGGAACTTTTTGAGAAGCTTCACGAGGGCTATCTGCGTTAGCTGTCCCTAATTTAACAGTGAACAGCTGCAATCAAATATTTATTCTGATACCTTACTACAGAGGCAATAATTTCAACAAACAGCGGGCCTATTTTGTAATACATAGAAATAACAGAATAATAAGCGCAGCTGACATTTGATTACAGTGAAGGACTTCTGGGCCCAGAATGAATACTATTTATTAGGTCTCTGACAAATCTTCTAGATTAAATAGAAATATATCCATATATCAGGGATTTCACAACTAAACTGAATTGAAAAGGTATGAATCAGTTTATGTTAGTTTTTTCTTTTATTCAAAGTTTCCTTTAAGTATAACATTTTTTCCTCCCTATTTCTCCCAATCTAGTTAGCATTTGTTGCTTAACTATTAATAATACCGAAGGAAGAGTGGTATTTATCTTCAGAATTAGGGTTCGTCTAAAGTTATTAGCAACTATTTTTCCATTATTTGTGAGAATATACAAGGTCGATAATCCTTCTAAGCGGCGAACTACTATTGTACCTAGTTTAACAATAACGTATAAGTGAAAACTTTAAGTAGACTGAACACAGTTATACAAATAAACGACATTGAGAATAATTCCCGGAGTTTGGTTTTATTGACAAGAGAAATAACTTCTACGGTTGGGTGACCTAGGACAGTTCCTGGCTTGATCAAGTCGACTGATATAGAATAACCTTTTGTACCAAACATGTCTATGGTGGTCGTTTACTCACAAACAGCAACAAAGGCATTTGTATGACATGAGTTAGATTTTTATACTCTTAATGGCAGTCATAATAAAGCCCAGTTGACAATATACCTTGAACAACGTACTGATCGAATGAAGTGACAATCTGAGCAGCTAATGTTCAAAAGAGTTCTCGCTCGATGGAGAGAATGAAACCCCGATAAACAAGTACTTTACCCTGTTATGCACTATCCAACCATAGAGGGCATGGTGAGTACCCATTGCCGCAAAAACGCACTACATGCTTTCGCGTGAAATCCGACTATTTGATTTGAGAAGTGAGTTTGTAGCGGATGATCCTATCCAGTTCAAAATTAGGAACAACTAGCGTCCTTGAGTACTTTAATCCGAATATCCGAATCAAGGGAAACACAAAACTTATTACATTAGTACATTAATACAGTGAAATACAATAAATACATTCCTCAGTAGATTTAGTGAAATCGATTATTTACGAAAGCATAAGAAATAAAAAATATGTATAAAGAAAACTCGGTTGCTTAATAATTAAAACAAAACACGCAAAGTCTCATGAATGATCAATAAATAAAACTGTGGTTGAGTTGCAGCTGTCTTAACAAAGATCATGATTAGTTTCTGGATTATTTATTATATTACAAACATCAAAAATAAAATATTGACGAAAGGAGCTTAAACACTCACAAACGTGATTACGTTTGAGATTTTAGGTCGTAGAAAATTCTAGAAAGCAAAATAAAGCAAAATATGGACGATTTAAAGGGCATCTTCTAATAAGGTTCTTGAAAAGCATAATCAAAAATTAACTGCAGACGATTATAACTTGATTATTGTGAAAATTAGTCGTTTTTCCGACACGAAGTCTATTGAAATTGTTGCTAACAAACACAAACATTATGTGTAGCAAATTAAAGCTTGACTACTGGATGACTTATTCAGATATTAAGTAATAAATAGTTTGATTATTTTTCATTTGAATTTTACTGGAAATTTAACAACACACTTTATTTTGTGACTAAGTTACGCATAAGTTCAGCCGTTTACTGTCATTTATTTTTTCAATATTATAGAAAAAAAGAAACAATTGCAGTTTGATTATTAAGTTATACAAACGTCTCTATTATTTTTTTTATTATGGATTGAATATGTGAGCCACTTGTTACAATTTATTTCTTGTGTGTTTCACAAAAACAAAGCACAAAAATTAAAACCTTAAAACTTGCTCTTTGCAACTTTTGTACAATTTTAGGATTGGGTTAGGACCCTTGAGAAATGATAAAGGAAGGTTTGTATCTGATGATTATGAGCTCAGTTTTTCTCAACAAGCTCAGAATTAGCGCAATCATAGTGTTCAATATCGTTTCCAGCTATTAACTGTTTACAATGAGGAATACTGGTTAAATTATCATTAATAAAACCCGAAGAAAAACCAGAGCTCATAATCATCAGATACAAAACTTTCCAAAGATTTTCCCACATTTTATATAATACTGAAAGACCCGTAATTACTAAGACAATTTTTATTACCTTTTTTGGAAAGTCTAATAAAGGATGTTTTGTAAAGTCATTTAACAAAATTTAAAATTTTATTGGATAGTCAACATGGTTTCAGTAACGTAAAATCGTTCCTTACAAATCTTTGGACATTATTTGAAAAGATTACTGCTAATGTAGATGAGGGTAAGGGTGTAGATTTAGTGTATCTAGATTTTCAGAAAGTGTTTGACAAGGTGCTAAATAAAAGGCTGATAAGAAGTGTCTCTGTAGGTGTGGGAAATAAGTTAGAAAATTGGTTAGAAGATTGGCTGGATGGAACAAGATAGAGGGTTGTTACAAATGGAGCTCAGTCAACCTGAATTAATGCCACAGGTGGGGTTCCGCAGGGTTATTAGGCCCTTTGCGTTTTTAATTTACATCAGTGATATAGATGACGGAGAAGTCAATAAGTTAATCAAACATATTGGTGATATTAAGGACTCAGGTATTGCTGGTTGATAAGAGGATTCTTCTAATTTACAAAATGATTTAGATAATTTAGTTGGACGAGCAAATAAATGGCAGATGAGCTCTAATTATAATAAATGCAATACAATGTACGTTAGCTATCACAGTAATAATTATAAGTATAATGTGGATGGGAAATCCTTAACAGTATGTCTCCTGATAGCTCATTGTGTAGCTTTGTGCTTAATTATATAACAGTGTTATAAAGGAAAGGGATCTCCGGGTAATAGTCGATTAGTCACTTGAACAATTCAGTGTGGTATCGCTAGTAGCAGGACAAATAGAATTTAAGGTCGTATCTACAGGAATATTGAATACAAGTCTAAAAAGGTACGATTTCATTGTATAGGTCATTGTTTAGGCAGCATTTGGAGTATTGTCTTGAGTTTCTTACTTTAGAAGACACATTGAATTGTTGAAAAGAATTTAGAAGAGGGCTACGAAAATGGTATCTGGAATGAATGTTTTGTCATATGGGGAGAGATTGAGAAAAAAGAAGACTTTGAGGGGATCAAATTGAGATATTTAAGATTGTAAAGGGAATTTATGGTGTTTATACGTCATCTTTTTCATACTTAACGGCAATAAAAGTAGGACTATGGGACACAAGTATAAATTTTAGCAAGGTGAAAATAATCTTCCGCTAACACAATTTTATTTTTAAAAAAAGTTGTTTGAACTCTGGAATAGGCTGCTTTCGGATGTTGTGAAGACAGTGAATTTAAGATAAAGCCTAATAATTATATGAATGAAAATGCTGGCTTTAATATATTTATATATCATTTATTTAATAGTTTTAGTTTAGTTTAGAAAATAGAATAGCCAAGATGGACCGGGTAATCCCTTGTTGTTCCTTGTCCCTAAGCATTATATTAGAAGTTGTAAGAAAAACCCAACTGTTAAGCAGAAGACATAAATAAAAAAAACCCAAGACTTATAGACTGGGTTGATAAAACATACATTGGTAGAAACATTCACGAAGCTATATTCACATTACAACAGGTTAGTGCAATGTCAGGATGGAACAGAGAAAGTAGCTACTGTCTTGAGAAACTTCCTTAATCTTATAAATCTTTACTCTTTTAAAAAAGAAAACCACCAGACACTGATGAATTTACTTTCACTGGTATTAATTTCATACTGAGATTGGGATGGCCTTTTCAATTATACATGGCAATATCATCTGCTATAAACACTATTACAGCTCTCAATGGAACAATAATCATTTCAAGCTATAAATCTTGAGTGTCATCTCTACTTGGTATAGAAAGGACATTAAAGTGTGTCCTAATGTGTGAGGTACAAGTTAAGGATGAACGAGAAAATTGTATAAAATAATTCAGAATCCCACAAAAGGATTTAATGAGTTTTCCATGATTGAAATCAAGTCAAATCAACAACTTCAAAAAGTATCACCTCTTACTTGTAGAATAGTCTGAGTAGATATAATTAAGCCTAAACTGAGCTCATGCAGATAAAACATGGCTCAAACCGAGAAAAAGAGACAAATATTGCATAAAACAGGGTCTCCTTTATACAAGTGATTAGCTTTCATAACAAGTAACATAAAATGTAGTGAATTGAGCAGAAAGACAAATTTCAAAAGTAATTCGTTTTAGTGCGTTACTCATTTATGGCTGGCATAGAAACCAAAAAAAATGGCAACGTTATTAACGTATGATGATAGAAGTATCCCATCTCTGTGCAGATGAAGACTAAGGCAAGGCATTCATGGACAGATACGTTAACCAATGTGGCCATACTTTTGAAGGCAATGCTGGAGTATTAATAAATATGGAATGATGCCTTAATGAAATCGTTATACAAAGACATAAAGGAACACACTTGTTTTAACGCTCATTGTATCATCCTACCTAACTTCCTTGGCAGGAACCGAGAGAAGGCTGTAGCTATAAAACATTGTAAGAAAAACCTGGATAAATATTACTAGCTTTTCAGCGGATACATCAGAATCTTTGAAGCTACTAAAATATCTTGGTAGTAGATTTTTATCTGGAAGATGCCTACGGAGCTCAGCTGCCTGTTACTGTTAAAAATGTTCAAAATAAGTATTATATAACATACATAATGTGGGCCATAATAACTCCCATAACATGTATTATAAAGTACATAATTTGGGAATCAGAATGGATAATTTTCAACAGTGGTTTACCTCAAAAGTCAGTACTCTGTCCAGTCTTTTTCAATATCTACATCATAGATCTAATCTAGTTTGGCAGTCCAACCAGATACATGATAAGGCTATTATTATCCGGGTATAAGAACCAGACCACGCAGGGATAAAACTAAACAAGGAAGTTTGCCCTTATATCAAATCAGGTACAACTTTAGTGGCAAGATATTGGTTTATTGTTCATTATTTACACTAGTAGCATAAAAGTGAAAGCCAGGGAACGTTTCTGTCGACTGAATAATAAAGTACGGGACGACATAGTACAGAAGAGCAAAAGATGATGACAATATTCATTCATAAGGTGATTGCAGACATCAGTAAGTGAAAATTTTTCTACCTAATGTGATCACTCTATCTCCATACGAGAGATCAGTATCAATTATTATAATCTTTGGGATTGTCATCTAGAATTCAACTCAACTTAAAATTAGTGATGATTATGGACAGATAGTTCTTTTGTAGTTTTGTGCCCTGAACCTCGCAACAAACTCTTTTTCTCTCAGTAGTCCTTACGGAAGTATGGCAATAAACATTTAAAACACAACAATTCTTAATATTATTTTCGTTCGTTTATTATTTCCCATGGATATAAAGCTACTACATCTAATAAAACAAAACTCTGATTTATTCCAATTGTTCATACTTTTTCCAACAAATTAAAGATATAAAGGTTTCAACAATAGGTCTAGAAACCACATAAATATTTCATAGATTTTGACTTCTTTTACAGACACTCTCTCTAAAACATAATGAAGATTTCCAGTATAAATACATTTATTTCTTGTGTTCAAATAAAGTTTTCCGGTATGATTACATTTATTTCTTGTGTTCAAATGAAGTTTGTCAGTATAAATACATTTATTTCTTATGTTCAAATTAAATTTTCCTTTATGAATACATTTATTTCTTATGTTTAAATTAAGTTTTTCAGTATGTTTGTTTTGTTTTTTTTAATTTCGCACAAAGCTAATCGAGGGCTATCTGTGCTAGCCGTCTCTAATTTAGCAGTGTAAGACCAGAGGGAACGCAGCTAGTCATCACCACCCACCGCCAACTCTTGGGCTACTCTTTTACCAAAGAATAGTGGGATTGACCGTCACATTATAACGCCCCCACGGCTGAGAGGGCGAGCATGTTTGGCGCGATTCGGGCGCGAACTCGCGACCCTCAGATTACGAGTCGCACGCCGTAACGCGCTAGGCCATGCCAGGCCTTTTTCAGTATGAATACATTTATTTCTTATGTTCAAATGAAGTTTTTCAGTATAAATACATTTATTTCTTTTGTTCAAGTAAAGTTTCCCAGTATGAATACATTTATTTCTTATGTTCAAATGTATTCACTCTGCTTTGCTTTTTTTTAAGTACATAAAAGTATTTAATTGCTGAATCACTCAAAATAAATTATAAATGTTTTTCTGCGCATCTCACCTTAAATTCTCCAATGAAACAGGTGGTTAAATCGCTTGGCTCGCAAATCAGAGGTTCACGAGTTCCAATCCCAGTCTTACCAAACATTCTCACCCTTTCAACCGTGTAGGCGTTATAAATTTGCTGTCAGTCCCACTGTTCGTCGGTGGTACTAATTAGCAGACTTCCCCCCTAGTCTTTCACTGCTAAATTAAGGACGGCTGATGTACATATTTCTTGACGAGCTTTGCGCGAAATTCAAAACAAACAAATAAGCTGCCACTTATAAGAGAATACACACCACATAAAAAAATTAAATGTTATTGAGGCGCTTGATTTCACACATGCGTTCACAACTTTACTGTGATGTAGTCCCAAAGTATTTTTCACTCGTGACTATATAATATATAATCAGACTGTAAGGTAGGCGAGATGAGTAATGCCCATATGAAACTCTTTAAATGTTGATGATTATTCTTATAAAATTTATTTAAGCAAATAAGACAGAAAATTTCTGGCTCATACTTTACAAATGCTCAGACTTTTTAGTATGCACGTTATCGTATGCGCCATAAGCAAGTGACACGTCATAATTTGTTTATATATATATATATATATAATTATGTATAAACATGAAAAAAGTGGTTGTTTCTACATAATACAGGTATACTCACGTTTAACATGACATGAAAACATAATCTGTAAAACCTTAGGTGAAGGCCACGAACCTTTAGAATTATATTTCTTTGTAACCTGGCTTAAACTCGTGTGTCGTATAACCTTTATACACAGGTGTAATTTAATACTAGTGTCGTACAGCATATAGTAAAAAAAGTCTTTGTTTATAGTTATTCAACAATTGTGTTTACAAACACGAAAAAAAGTGGATATCGGATATTTATTTTCCTAACATTCTGCTCACGGTAACGCCATTGGACCATATCCAGAAACACTATTAAACAAAGTAAATGTAACTGATAAGTTATTTTTTTTTTTAAAATGAATAAAATAAAAATAGCCAATAACAACAAATTTGTATTTCATCACTTCATTTGTAGTTTCTGTAGAGTTTGCACCTGAAAATGCTTATATATGGAGAGAGAGTGCATATCTTTATATCCCTGTTACTAATTTAAGTATCATAATCTGCAAGACTGAGATAAAAAACAAATGAAGGAAAAATGAACTAAAAATATCAGCGAAAATAAAACGAACAAAAACCGTTTATAAAAGACAAAAGAGATCCCAAGTTTGAATCTCTGTCACACCGAAGACGTGGGGGCGTTATGACGGGAAGATCCCACTATTCGTTGGAGAGAAGTGATCATGACTACTTGTCTTCCATCTAGTCTTTCAATGCTAAATTATTGACGGCTAGCGCAGATAGCATTGCGCAAAATCAGAAAAAAAAACACGAAGAAAAATCCGAAAAAAACGTAAACAAGAACAAATTAAAGTTAATAAAAAAAATTGAGACGCTTTCGATTTGCTTGAGTAATTTCATAGCAGCAAGTTATAAAATATCCGAGTTGAAAAATTATTTTCATCAAATCATGCAAAGAAAAACGGGGTGACATGAATTTTATGGTTATAATTTAGAAACTGTTTTAGAAAAATCATAGATATGTTAAACAGAGAAAAGGGAATTGAAAGACATATAAACATTATTTAAAATAATTGAACAAAATAAAAATACTTAAACTTGGACCCATGAAAAAAGTGAAAACATTTAAAACCGGACGTTAAACTAATTTAACAAGTATAGAAGTGATAAACCAAACGAAATTTGTTTTTCTTATTTGGCGTTAAGCACAAAGCTATTCAATAAACAACCTTTACTCTACAATCGTTTGTATCAAAACTTGATTTTTAGCGTTATAAGCCCTCAAAGTTTCAACTGACCCACCAGGAAGCATATAAGAACTTAGTGAGGCAGTGCGAGTGTTTAAAGACAAAAAGATAATACAGGTCTATGTCCCAATGTCTCAGTGAGTTCTATAATGTAGAGGCTCGGCATGGTCAGGTGATTAAGGCACTCGACTCGTAATCCGAGGATCGCGGGTTCGAATCTACGTCACACCAAACATGCTCGACCTTTCTGCCGTGGGGGCGTTATAAGTGACGGACAAGCCTAATATTCAGAGGTAAAAGAGTAGTCAAAGAGTTGGTGGTGATGACTGGCTGCCTTCCCTCTTGTCTTACGCCGCTAAATTAGGGACGGCTAGTGCAGATAGCCCTCGTGTAGCTTTGCGCGAAATTTAAATCAAACCAGAATGCAATTTTTTTTTACATGAATAATAATTTTTATTTTTATCTACCTGTCTCTATATCTGTCTATCTATCTACTGCGTGTCTGAAATTCCTTTTAATATAAGTTCGTGTACACATTCACAGCATATGTATGTGTATATATATATACACAAGAAGGTGAAATCTACAAATTTTTATGTGTTATTATCTTTCATTACTGTCTAATCTGAGATTCAAATGTAGGACCATTAAAGAAAATAATTAATTTTCTGTCTACCAGTGGTACTTTGAAACCTTAATAACAATGCTTGATCACATAGAGGGAACATTTTCTTTGTCCACAAGGCTTGGGAAATCCCCTAATTATATACTGTCGAATTATTATAAAACGGAAACGTGCAAAACACCAACATTATTTGCATTTGCTAGACGTGTGAAAACAAAATACTGAGATAACTGTATCATGACGGTGATTATTTCATCCATAAAGTAAACCTGTGTTTCTTTGTTTATAGCTGGTGACACATTTCTTCGTGTTAGTGTATGAAATGACGTTATTATAGTCTTATATCTATATGTATAGTTAACATCCGAATAAAAAATATATTTAGTTATATCCATAAAAACATTTCATCGGAGACTGGTATGGCCAAGTGGTAAGATCGCCCAACGGGTCGCAGGATCGAAACCAAACCACGGACATGCTTACCTTTAATTGGGGCGTTATAATGCTTTGAACAGTCCAACAATTCCTCCACTCAGAATTGAAGCTTACGTTAAGAGAAAACTGGTATGACTCCTAGCTCCATTAACAAACTTACAGTAAGATTTGAAGATGACAAAGTCTCCTAAGCTAAGTGTTCATCGGTTTTTATTCACACCTTGAAAGCGGTGGCTATTTTCATGAGGGAAATAACCAAAGAATCAGAAATCATAGCATCATTATTTGACCACTTACACGACAAATCTCCTAATGCACATTATATGGATCTTTGGTTTGCTTTAACATCGTTTCAGAAGTTGTCTTCCGTTTACAAATGGAAGGTCTTTGAAAAGTTTGTGAAAACGTGTGGCATCAGATTATCTCATAGCCTTATATGGAAACTTGCTATAATGTGAACTAGTGTATAATCATGGCCATCAGGTGAAGTATATTTGACAAAAAGAGAGAATCTCATAAAACGTAAAATATCATTCTTATAAGATACAATTTATAAAAAACATTACTGAAACTTCATTCAATAAGCTACCGTGTGCTGTTTGCTTGAAGACACGTTATTTGTTAGATACACTGAAGCTTTAAAATACTGTAAAGTTACATTCATATGTTATAATATCTCAGAGAAATTTATAAAGGTTGTTCTAAGGATGTACAACTAACCCTTTGCTGTAAATTTTAGAGAAGTTTCTTTCATCAGAATAAGAAGAATTTTTGAAGTTTCATATTCTCTACAGAAGTGCTTATATTTCCTTATTTCTAATTATAAAGTAGTACTGTAAGGCCTGAATATGACTGTAACTTTTTTCTCTAGAGCAACAAATGCTGATTAGGCCAAAGGTTTTAGCTATACTGTATTACTGTAATTATAGTGTTATTTAAGAAGTGAAATTTAAACCAAGTGCATATATTTGCAATTATAAGGTTATTTTTTTATCTTATAAAATAAGCAAAGTAGGAAATCATGATTTGAGGAGAGTAGATGAAGCTAAGTAAGTAGTCATTTTCTGTCAAACTAGCATTACTTGAAGAAATCATTAAGTCATAGCTAGCTGAAGTATCACTTCCTATTAAATTACACGGTCTGAGGAAAGTTGTCGTTGTTTTTGAATTAAGTACAAAGATACACAGTGGGCTATCTGTGCTTCGCCCACCACGGGTATTGAAACCCGAGTTTTAGCGTTGCAAGTCCGCAGACATACCGCTAAGCCATGGGGGGCATCTGAGGAAAGCAAGTGGCAGGTAGTCAAAACGCAATATTTGTGATATTATGTGTTATACTAAGATGTATAAGAACAGTACCTGCTCCAACTAAAAAAAGTATCTATTGCAGAATTAAATTTCGATTTCTTATCCGACATTCAAAGAAGAGACCAGATACAAATTCGCCATTTAAATAAAAACACAATGCTTTATTATACAAACAAAAACGAATGTAATTCAAGTGAACTCCTACGGTAGACAAAGGTAGCACTCTTTCCAAGGTTTGGAGAGAGTTAAAATACAAAAGGTCTGAAGAAATTCTCCATAATTATTAACCACTATTTACCTAGCGACTAAAGTCAACATTTCCAATGTCCACTCTTCACCAACACCACTGGGTAATCGCATAAGCAAAAATAGAGAAAGCGCACAGATATTTCAAAACCTCCTCACGATTGATGCCACCAGAGGTTGTACTTTCTAATCTTCTTGAACAAAACCTTTCACGTGAAAGTTCAGCGACTTCAAGGTGGAAATGGTCCTTAGTAATGCATAACTAGCTTTAAGAATAAAGTCCATAGCCAGTACGTGTGTATGTTAAACTCAGTATTGTCAATACATGCATATAAAGAAAAAGCTCTAAAAGTTTCATGAACAGATAATGTTCACTTTGTTAATATATACATTGATATTTAAGATGCTTAAAATACCACATTATGTTTATTTGAGTCACATGAGTTATTTAGTTAATCTATAAGAAGACCATGGATCAGATTCTTTAACTGTGATATTTTATCATTACAACAGTTTGTTTGTTTTGGAATTTCGCACAAAGCTACTCGAGGGCTATCTGTGCTAGCCGTCCCTAATTTAGCAGTGTAAGACTAGAGGGAAGGCAGCTAGTCATCACCACCCACCGCCAACTCTTGGGCTACTCTTTTACCAACGAATAGTGGGATTGACCGTCACATTATACACCCCCACGGCTGGGAGGGCGAGCATGTTTAGCGCGACGCGGGCGCGAACCCGCGACACTCGGATTACGAGTCGCACGCCTTACGCGCTTGGCCATGCCGGGCCATCATTACAACAGACAACTTGATTTTACAGCATCACGTGTAGAGGACACAATCAAGAACAACTCTTTTAGAGTACGTTATACATGATTCAAAGACGCAGAAGAATGTCCTTTAATAATAAACATAACAATATCTGTCAAGAATCAAATCATTTAATGTTAATATAAGTATATTTGTGACCTTTTAAGATGAATAATTATAGTTCCATAATAAATTGGTTAGCGGCGAATTGCTTTGCTGTCTTTATTTTATCATTTTATTAGAGACATGTTAATCTACTTCGGCCTTGGAAAGTGACATTCTTTGTTAAAACACATAATTTTGTCATTTGCTATTGTCTGTTGAATGCATGGAGCACAGTTAGTGATTTTGCATTTGATTTGCATATGTAAAGCACATGTAAATGTTTGGTACTTTTAAAATAGATTGGAAAAACAATTCTAGAATTTGAAATATCTCTAAGTTTAAACAACTGTTTTGGGTATAACAACTGTAGTTTTACAGTACCATCCCTCTGAGATAGGATCTTTGGTTTCAATATTTTGAGTGAATAAAATAACTTTGGTTTTTAAAAATATATAATCTGTGGCACTTTAGCTGAGATAGTGACTCCTGTTTGAAAACTTCGTTTAAATACACTTCTTATTTTAATCCTTCCGCTGGAAAATAGGCCCGGCATGGCCTAGCGTGTTAAGGCGTGCGACTCGTAATCTGAGGGTCGCGGGTTTGCATCCCCATCGCGCCAAACATGCTCGCCCTCTCAGCCGTGGGGGCGTTATAATGTGACGGTCAATCCCACTATTCTTTGGTAAAAGAGTAGCCCAACAGTTGGCGGTGGGTGGTGATGACTAGCTGCCTTCCCTCTAGTCTTACACTGCTAAATTAGGGATGGCTAGCACAGATAGCCCTCGAGTAGCTTTGTGCGAATTTCAAAAACAAACCTCTGGAAAATACCCATGCATAAAATTATATAATTCATGAAGAAATTTAATGTAAAACAAATATTTGGTTTAATAATAATGTTGACAAAAAATTCAACGTAAGATAATATTTAGTTTTCGTTGTAGAATAATGCTAATAAGAAAATTTAACATAAAACAACATTTAGTTTGGTTTCACAAAATAGCGTCCTCCAGTAAAACAGAGATAAGCTTACGATTTTAAAGCGCTAAAACCTGGAGCTTGTTATTCACGAAATGAACAAGAAGATAGCCTACTGTATAGCTCTCCAGTGGCTTAGCGGTAAGTCTTTAATGTTACGACGCTAAAAATGGATTTTGATACTCGTGATAGGCAAAGCATAGATAATACATTGTACAGATTTTGTGCTTTAAAACAACCAATAATAAGAAATGGAAAAATTGAAAATCTTAACAAATTGCATATCGGTAAATCTTTGGGTTGATAACGCTATAAACTGGGTTTTGACACTCGTGGTATGGACAAAATAAATAGCCTATTGAGTTGCTTTGTGCTTAACTACGAACATACAAAATAACAGTTGTACGGAAGTTCTGTAACAAACAAATTCTCTATTTTACACAACAATGCTTGCAAGGAAATTTGATGTAAAACATTTTTAATTTTGTTTTGAATGAAAATTATTTTATTAAGTAACATATTTATTTGTTATTTTTTATCTTGTAAATCTATAATGGAATTTTGTTTGTAAAATACGTTTTAACAGACCATTGTATCCACAACAATAATTCACACTCTACTATGAAATGAAGAACATAATTTTTTTTGTAACTGTAGAAGTGAGTTAGTTATCAAGATTAAAGTCTCATGTAACAATGTCGAGTTGATGATGAATTCAAAATATTTTCCTTTTGCGTCATTTGTACAACAGTAAGATTTTAAAGAAAATTATTAAAAGGATATTGGTTCTCAACTAGACTGGCTGGAGACATTTTGCTTACTGTTTTTTTTTTTTTTTGTATAAGCTCTCATCATTGCTACTTGACCCTTCTTTGTCTTGGTAAATTATGAATGGACCAGAAAATCTCCAAGTCCATCTTCTATTGGTGGTATCAATTCATGTCCCATATTTTTTTATTTTTTTGTCAGCATATAAATTAGAACTTCATTTACTTTCCCACCTGCTACTTTCAATAACATTTAAACTGGTATTATACTGCTGGATGTAATAAGCAAGGACTGATGTTGGTATCGATGATGAAAGTTCCCTACTATTTTGGGGTTCAATCGATGAAGCAGATGCTGAAGCAAATGAAGGAGCTTCAACGTTGGTCATAGTAGCATTGAATTTAATATTCGTGGCTTCGTAGGGTTCTTTGAAAGCTTAAAATGCTTAACCTCCAGGAAGGTCTCGTGAAGCTTTGGGAATCCATAGTTCTGTTGGAGATACTAAAGAAATTGCTTTGACAGTTTCCTCTCCTGCTCTTCTCAGTGTGATTCTAAAGGAATGTGAGCAGGTAGTGTCTGTTGGATGAGCTGTAAGATGAGAAGGCGTGGTTTTGATAAGATATTAGTATTTCATTAACATAAGATACGTGAATGAATGTGCGATGTCTATATAGGTATACTACACATATGTAATACTACCAAAACATCATTAATCATAGTAACTATGATTAAAACATCAGAGGTAATGCCTGATGACCCATACATGGATGGCAACCTAAGTTACCACTCCCACTGACCAATCTCGATAACCGTGATACCAATAACCATGCCGCCATCTATGAGCTATTAAACTCAGTTCTCTTTCTGACCATTATGAAATAAATAATTATATACAAAATTTAGCTAAACTAAGACTTTTAAACTAAACGTGACATAGCCTTGATCAATATTTGTGCTGCTTCCTACAGCATACCCTAATACGCATTCAATTTAATGCAAAACTTAATACAGTATTCAATAGTAAAACATGTTCATTGGGCTAGACAGCATTTGAGGTATTATAATTTGTACAGTAAGTACAGTGGGCATTACAGAAAAACAAATACATGCAAATGTAATGAAACATGAATCTCTCACTAATATTATCGCAGCCAAATTCATGTCTTGTGTTGATTAAGATGCCAAATGCTTTTAGTGTATATTTTGTACAGTTGTGTACACAGCCAGTTATTAATACATATGAGTGACTTCAGCCTCTTTGTTGATTAAACATTCTGCTAATTTTCTCACAAAATTTACCCGAGTTCACAGAAAATAAGGATCACAAAGTTTTCGGCATATAAGTGTTTGAATTTCTCTAAGCATTTCAAGCTTGGAAATTAAAGGTCATAAAGTTCTTTCAGTTTTCAGCTTTCTTTAGATTCGTACAAGTGATTTCCAGTCAGTACACCTACTACCTTCAGCTGTCATAGCTGTATCTGTAGGTGCTATAAATGTAATATCTATCAGATGATGTCTCGCAGACATCTCCAATTAAAACTTCGCCCAGTAACACAGAAAATATAAATATTATTTCTTTTCAGTCATTGATTTTTAATCAGTAACCACCCTAATCATGGACTTAGAAGATAATCCCAACCATAAAGTTTGAAGGTATGATGTTGCTCCCTCTTGTTCCTCTTGAGCAACCAGCTGGCGGACTTAGAAGAAAATCCCAGCTATAATGGTTTAAGGTATGATGTTGCTCCCTCTGGTTCCTCTTGAGCAACTAGATGGAGGGCTAAGAAGAAAGTCCCAGCTATAACGGTTTAAGGTATGATGTTGCTCCCTCTGGTTCCTCTTGAGCAACTAGATGGAGGGCTTAGAAGAAAGTCCCAGCTATAATGATTGAAGATATGATGTTGCTCCCTCTGGTTTCTCTTGAGCAACCAGATGGAAGGCTTAGAAGAAAGTCCCAGCTATAACGATTGAAGGTATGATGTTGCTCCTCTGGTTTCTCTTGAGCATCCAGATGGAGGGCTTAGAAGAAAGTCCCAGCTATAACGATTGAAGGTATGATGTTACTCCCTCTGGTTTCTCTTCAGCAACCAGATGAGTACTGTCAGTATCTTCTTCCTCATCATTTTAGTCATAACCATACAACATAGTGTTCTCATTATTTTCTGACTCACGATTCTTCATTCCTATTTCATGACCAAATTAGTGCACTAGAAGCTTTTCAATTACATGAAGCTTAAACTTGTCAGCATACTCAATGCACTTACATATGATACACAACTGCTGTAGATCACAATTTGTTGGATTGAACTGTCTGAAAATAAATCACAGACCAATCACGTGAGAACCATGAGACTTCCATGTTATAGTGATGTACCAATACCATACACAGCTTTCATGCTTGAAGTTTTATTTTTCATTAGCTTATCATAACATTAATTTTGACATATGTCTGCCTCCACTGCTGTAAACTTACAAATTTATACATGTCATCTAACATAGATCTCCATTATTTCACAATCCCTAATTTAGCAGTGTAAGACTAGAGGGAAGGCAACTAGTCATCACTACCCACTGCCAACTCTTGGGCTACTCTTTTACTAACGAATAGTGGGATTGATCGTTACATTATAACGCCGCCACGGCTGAAAGGGCGAGCATGTTTTATATAATGGGGATTCGAACCCCTGAACCTCCGATTACGACTCGAGCGCTTTAACCATCTGGCCATGCTATGCCTCGTCGTATGAAGTACACCAGATTTTTACCTCTTTCAACGTTATTACAATTAATATTTTTGAATCACATATTTGATTATTTTTATTACCCATTCTGCCAAACTGTCAGACTGTAGGTGATAAGTGAAGCTTGCTTCTTCATCACAGCCAACACTTTAGACTACTAAACAAATATAATAACTCTTACAAATTAGTTACTTTGTGTATATGCATTTTTTCAGGTACTGTGAAATGTATGATGTTTTGTTCTGTTAACACGTCAATGATTGATTGTATTAATATATTGACCAATGGATGAGCTTTGACTCACTCGTTGACGTAATCATTTTTGATTGACATTTCAAGTTAAATTATTCAAATTTTAAGGAAAATGAGCTATATCCACACATATTTTCTTCAATGTAAAACGTACAACACTGGTGGAATTTTGTTCCTGATGTGGCTGACCTTTTCTTGTGGGAAACAATCACAGCACAGTGTTTGCACCACAGCCCAATGTCTCAATGTTAATGTAGTCGGAAAACTATTTTTACAGGATAAAACAAGTATGAAAACACTGGTGGTCATCACTCTTGCATTATCAAAGTATGAAATATTTATTCCTAAAAGGTTTAGGAAACACAAGTTTCATCATTAGTTGTAAAAGCAGTACTTATTACGAATTGCACAACTGATGCAGTTTACATACATCCGTGCGAAATTCATCTACTTGCATCAGTCACTTTTTACCTTACTGCATGGAATACTAACACCAATGCTTCAGTTCCTTTTCCAAGAGTTTTCTGAGCATCATTTATGGTGTCTGTCCACCAGTGAAATAATCATATACTGTATGGTTAGCCATCATTGCTGCTGCAATGGCTTGCACTTATATTAAGACCCCATGATAAGGACATTCAACAAATGAACAAACTCTCATCATGTAACTAAGCAGTCTTTCTGTTTCCTGTGTTGTAGGCTCAGAAAGTGATGTAAAACAAAGTGAAGCACTCTGATTCAATTAGTAGCCATTCATTCTGAACTTTTAACGTTCATAAGACATTTCAGTAAAGTAGGGTTTGTGTGAATGATGAACTTTCTTCTGAACAAGTAGTTGTGGGTAATACATATACAGGTTAAAACAGTTTTATCTCTAATGTGCAGTATCTGCATTCGGAAGTAAGTAGCTTATGATAAATGTAAACTGTTCTACCACATCATATAATGTTGGCAATATCATTCAAATTTCCTCATCGTTGATATTGGCATACAATATGAGCTGAATCACCTTATCTTCGATAGCTAATACTAGCAATTCATTTAAAAAACCTTTAGTGACGTAAATGCATAGTTAATCTTCAACACAACTAACATGTCTTTCAGCTTAAATCAATGCAGACAGTCGTGCAG
This sequence comes from Tachypleus tridentatus, assembly GCF_004210375.1. Lineage (NCBI taxonomy): Eukaryota > Metazoa > Arthropoda > Merostomata > Xiphosura > Limulidae > Tachypleus > Tachypleus tridentatus. The sequence continues at coordinate 79,363,183 of NC_134831.1, forward strand.
AAGTCTCTAAGTAATTGACTAAAAGATATCAATAACATGAAAAATATTGAAAATTGTGGATCTCTCGATTCATCACTGTGATCTTTGCAGGATTATTAGACATTCAATTTGTCTCCACAACGTGAATAAGAAAGTTCCCCTGTGCAAAATTATTTGTATTCGATTTAAAGCAGGTTTTCATCACTTGTAGAAGAATCATTTCCAGATTTTTTATCATATTACTAAAATTTATTCTCAAACATCAAGACATCATTGATATAAACTGAACATTTCTCTTACTGTAACCATTTTGTGTGAGCCACACCAGCTTGAAAAAGTGTCAGTTACATTAGACAAGCTAAGAGATGAGATATGATCTTTGTATAAACCATCTTGAGTGTTGAAAGTAGTCTTGGATATGCTTTTATTTTGTAGACTGATTTTCCAATATCCAGAAACATTTATCAAATATATATTTCATGTGTAGTTAACGAGGAAAAATGATTAATTATTAGTGCATCCATGTTACAATGTTCATCTATGTAAATTCAAAACATTGGCACTCCATTATTCTTCCTGAAAATCTGGAGGCTATATAATCCCATTCTTAAATATTCACTGTCTCAGTGCTAGCTAGATCTATAGTGTTTCATTGTAACCTATCTAACATTTGTCTCATAGTATATGCTACACCTGTATTTATTTGGTGGTGAGTTGTTGTTAGGCCTAACTGGCTGCCTGGTGCAACAGACACATTGACATATTCAACCAGTGACTGACTACGTTTCTTTTGTTGTGTGGCGTCCGAACAACTGCTGTAATCATCGCCTTATGATCTTAGATGGTAACCATGCGTTTGTTCTCACATGCAGTGCAAATGTCGTAATCCTGGCTGTGAAGCTAGTTATAACCACTTTTTCTTCATTCATTATGCTGGTAATTTTTCCACCAGGAAGCAGAATATTTGAATGTTCATAAATAAAGATCAAGATTGGGAGGACTACGTCATCAGTTGAACAGTTCTGTAAAAAGTGCATTTTTACAGATTTGTCATTGAAGATGTGACTTCCTCCTCATCATGCACTCTTGAAATCCATTGTTCTCGAGTTCAACCTAATGAAAACTGAGGTTTTACTACAGAACTGAGTTTCACCTGTTGCATAAGAGAAACTGGCTGACATTTTTTACAGTAGAAACATTTGTAAGATAATAATCCCTTAGGCAACATTGGAAGTAACTATCTTTGATTTTGAGTGATAGATTGATTCAGGGTCATGCCTTTATACTTATATCTAGTTTTGATTTTAGCCAGAGTGAAATTTGTATTAGTTTTACTTCGAGTACTTACTATCCTGCATGGCTGAACAATACTTTGAAATCTCCTACACACCAAGAACTCAATCTCCTTATGTATATTTTTTATTAGCACATTTCACGTTCTATCCAGCCATGCATGGGCTAGGTGTGTGTGTGTTTTCTTATAGCAAAGCCACACCAAACTATCTGCTGAGCCCACCGAGAGGAATCGAACCCCTGATTTGAGAGTTGTAAATCCGGAGACATACCGCTGTACTAGCGGGGGCGTTATCATAGCCATGGATACTAGTTCACTAGTGTCTATCCTAGGATGGGTAACAAAGTGTAATCTCTGCTGGTGTAATTAATGGAACATGAGTGGTGGCAACCATGGCTTTCCCTTAAACATACATCTGTTATAGAGTTAGATGAAATTATACGTTCATACAACTTGTATGGAAATAAGAGATCGATGATTGTTTAAAATGTCTCTGAAAACCAAAATAAAGCAGAAATTATATTTCCCTTATCCAGATTATTCAATGCGATTGTGTGTACCAAGACAATAATAGGCTCAAGCATTGCGATGTGCAGATGCCACAAAAGGTTAGTCTTGCTAAACTGAAGCCAATAGAGCTACACTTGCAACATATTTGAAGTTAACATTTCAGATATGAGTGCCACAAAAGCTTCTGTTAGATAGTAGATGGTTCTAGCATCCACATTATTTCATTTGGAAGATCACCGATAAGCTTAGTAGATGGTTCTAACATCCACATTATTTCATTTGGAAGATCACCGATAAGCTTGTTGACAAGGATATTCTCAAGTTGTGTAGATACCGTAGCGGCACTGACATTCCTATGCAACAGAAAACATATTCTACAACAATCTGCCAAATTGTCATTGATCCATTTTATACGAGTCTAAAATGTGACCTAATACACAGCTCAGTTTTTATTGTGTAAAAACATTAGTGCATATCAGTTCCAACTGGTTCTCTTCGTCTGAAAAACCATTGAGTCATGCATTGGTCCGCTAATTGTCTTTGCGTCTAGTTATTCCAAACAGTTATCAGTCTAAAACATTTAAGGAAGCAGACCAGGTTTTTCTTATCAGACTTATGAAACACTGGCAGAGTAATTTGTTTCATTTTGTTATTAGAGACTCGTGGTTGTTAGAAACTAAATATACCTACTAGTATTTTAGCTATTAGATTTTTGAGACTCCCATGATATCATGTCTATAGGTCATTGTTGACGTACAAAAATACATGGAAATGTTTTTGTTTGCTCCAAGGTCTGCTACCTCCTTCACCCGGTATTTGCTATCTCTCTTAATTAAAGAAGCTTCAGTTGATGGAATTCACTGCTTTAAAGGACTGTTCCAGAAATGAAAAGAGATAAACGTGGCTGCTGTGTTTAATTCGGTACATGAGCCATATCTCAGCATAATGGAAAGAGGTTTTTATTTTATATTCCAGCTTGTCAATATTGGTAATTCAAGATCCTAATTCGTACGGACCTATAGACTTAGTATTTTGATATCACAAACATCAAAATTTATCCAGTGTTGCATTTAACATACCGCGTGACTCACTAAAGTCTATACTTGTGTTATTTTAATATTTACTTTTAAATTAGGAACGATAATTAAAGAAGCTTCAGCTGATCCAGTTCACTCCCTGAAGACATTCGTTATTATCCTGACAAAAGGTAACAGTATTGCAATGAGAGAGTTAAACGACATTGTCCAGTAATAGTCTGTATACCTAATAGAGATTTATATAATGCAAGTCACCATTGTAACCCTTGGTTATTTGTGCCTCCTTTGTATGAAAATCCAAGTTAAGAGAATTAACAGGGACTTAGGAGATCCCTGTCTGTGGTTTTCCATGAACCTGAATCAAGACTTGTAGATATTATTTTCGCTATTAACACCAAATGGGCCCGGCATGGCCAAGCGCGTTTAGGCATGCGACTCGCAATCTGAGGGTCGCGGGTTCGCATCCCCGTCGCGCCAAACATGCTCGCCCTTTCAGCCATGGGGGCGTAATAATGTGACGGTCAATCCTACTATTCGTTGGTAAAAGAGTTGCCTAAGAGTTGGCGGTGGGTGGTGATGACTAGCTGCCTTTCCTCTAGTCTTACACTGATAAATTAGGGACGGTTAGCACAGATAGCCCTCGAGTAGCTTTGTTCGAAATTCAAAAACAAACAAAACAAACAATTAACACCAAAAGAGCAACATTTATGAAAGGACATCTCGTAGGCCATTTTACGTTCTCAAGCTGCAAACTGCCTTTAATGAATAATCTCTTCTTTCACATGTAATCAAGAGACTAATTGGCATGATATAAGTTCATGGATTTGTAAATACTGCTTCCAAAGAAACTGTAAGGCTCTATTCATAATAAGAGGCGGAAGTTTCATGAAAAATAATTTTATAAGAATCAGCTTGCAACAAATTTATACGAACTATATGTGAAATGGCATCCAGAATAAATTCTTAAACTACTGTCCAACAAATAACAGGCTGATGCGTTAAGATTGCTACAAATATTAAATATTAATCAGTTATTCTCAAGTGTATTCCAAAAACAAGTCACATTGAACAGGTGATCGTAATCATACAGTATAACAAAGTTACTTAAGCGTCTGTGGCTGATGGGGGGGGGGAGAGATCAACATCAGAAAGCATGACATAATTTGATCTTAGCAAACTTGCACACGTTGTTTGGTCCTGAAGTCAGCATGAAGCCATGATTATGACACCGAAGTCAGCATAAAAGACAAAGAAATTGTTCTTAGTAACTGAGTTAAATACTTAAGTCCACGAACTTTTTTTGTTCAGTGCGATGCAAGGTATAGAAATATTGTGTTGAACAAAGCAGTTAACTGTTGCATCAAGGTAGCGACATTCACTGGTGTGGTTCAGAGCATGTGCATTTACACTTATACTTTACTACATCATTGGACAGTATTCTCAGTGATATACAGTCCTAAAGTAGAACTGATTATGTTCTACACTCTATACTAGCCGGGAGAGGTCTAGAATGCCTGATCACCAACGAAGTAGAAAGTAATCTGACAGGGGTCTGTGAAACAAAGTCACATTTTGAAGTAAAAACAATTGTTGTATAGAAGTTGTGTTTCAAGTTTTGGGCTAATCTAGTTGCATGACATGACATCTTAATTGAGATCAACTTCGCCAACGAGTACTTGCAAAATATTAATCATAACAAACATTCGCTTGGAACTACACGCAACAATCTAGTTTGTATTGCGCATTCTGAAAGAAAACCAACAACACAACGAAGACAGGTCGTTAATAAATTAGTCAGTTGGTACAAGTTTCGTGTGAAATTCATTCGATTACAATGTGAAAAATACTACATCTCACGCATGGCAGTAGTACAGTAGTACAACATTCCGCTCAGAACGTGTCATGGTCAGGTTTTCCATTAACTTACCTTTGTACTGAGCGAACTACAAATTTCTCTGAGCACTATTTTACAAAATCATTGGTGAAATATAAATGGGTTTGCAGAATAAATGAAATTCAATAAATAAAACCCCTCAGTGGCACAGCGGTATGTCTGCGAACTTAACACTGCTAGAATCTGAGTTTTGATACTCGTGGTGGGCAGAGCATAGATAGCCCATTGTGTAGCTTTGTACTTAATTCAAAACAGCAAGAACGTCACTGGATAAAATTATTGCAAAAAAGAGTATTCCACTCACACAAAGTTTTACCGTTAAAATGTAATGAATCCATAGCAAAATTTCAGTATCAATTTCTTTAACATAAAAGTCGACATATCCGAAGAAGAGAGATTTATAGAACGCATCTCATTGTTAAATTTCTTGTGTTGTATTGTTGATTTACTAAAATTAAGCTCAATGAAATGCTAAGGGGATTTTCATTGAATTTATTAGATAAAAATGATACTTATTTCAATGCAAGAGAAGTGTGTGACGAATCACACGCCCTTTATGGAGTGTTTAAAATGATACTGTAGAAATTATGGTTTTCGTTTTTCGAAACTTTTGTTCTCCTACGACATCAGTTACAACATAGAAATCAAACTGGTTGTAATGAGAAAAAAGTTTTATCGAGTTTCAAAATACACTAAACTTGGAACTGAAGCAAGTAACATATATGTAACTGAAGAAGTTGGAACTGAGAAGGTAGTCTGATCCGACATGACCAGGTGGGTTAAGGCGTTCGACTCGTAATTTAAGGGTCACGGGTTCGAATCCCTGTCAAATCAAACATGCTCGCCCTTTCAGCCGCGGGGTGTTATAATTTTACAGGCATTCCCACTATTGTTTGTTTGTTTGTTTTTTGAATTTTGCACAAAGCTACTCGAGGGCTATCTGTGCTAGCCGTCCCTAATTTAGCAGTGTAAGACTAGAGGGAAGGCAGCTAGTCATCACCACCCACTGCCAACTCTGCGGGAAGAATTACAGTATCTTGTTAGTTGGCCCCGCATGGCCGAGCGTGTTAAGGCGTGCGACTCGTAAGCTGAGGGTCGCGTGTTCGCATCCCCGTCGCGCCAAACATGCTCGCCCTTTCAGCCGTGGGGGCGTTATAATGTGACGGTCAATCCCACTATTCGTTGGAAAAGAGTAGCCCAAGAGTTGGCTGTGGGTGGTGATGACTAGCTGCCTTCCCTCTAGTCTTACACTGCTAAACTAGGGACGGCAAGCGCAGATAGCCCTTGAGTAGCTTTGCGCGAAATTCCAAAGAAACAAACAAGGTAGTCACGTGTTTATTTATTCAGGCTTTGATAAAGAAATAAATACATTTTAATTGGTTTGTAGTTCTAGGGTCTAGCTACATAATTACAATAGAATTGGACGAGAAACAAGGCAGACTGAATAATAGCCTAGGGCAATAAAGCAGCTGTTGAAGCACCTGCCGAATTTCCTATCAAACTACTCAACTTGAGGAAAGCAAGCCTAAGTATCCAAATCGATAATATCTATTAAGCTACAGTATCTGAGGAGTAGATATCTGAAAACTACTTTCCATCAAGCTGCACAGTCTGAGGAAAACAATCAGCATGAAACTGGAACACCAGTAGTCATGAAGTTACAGAAAAACAGCCAAAACGTCACTTTCTATTAACCTAACCAACGTAAGGAAATAAACAGTAAATATTCGAAAATCCGTTTCCCGTTAAACTAAATAATTTGAAGAAAGCAAACGGTATATAGTTGAAAACGACCAAGTGACATCAGATGAAACATCATATCTTAATATGTTTCGTAATCTGAAGAAAGCAACTGGTACAGTTTACGTGAATAATTAACGACTAACAACAGTCAAAATGAAGGGAATATCTCGAACGTTGCTACAGTTTACATGAATAATTAACGACTAACAACAGTCAAAATGAAGGGAATATCTCGAACGTTGCTACAGTTTACATGAATAATTAACGACTAACAACAGTCCAAATGAATGGAATATCTCAAACTTTGCTACAGTTTACATGAATAATTAACGACTAACAACAGTCAAAATGAAGGGAATATCTCGAACGTTGCTACAGTTTACATGAATAATTAACGACTAACAACAGTCCAAATGAATGGAATATCTCAAACTTTGCTACAGTTTACATGAATAATTAACGACTAGCAACAGTCAAAATGAAGGGAATATCTCAAACGTTGCTACAGTTTACATGAATAAATAACGACTAACAACAGTCAAAATGAAGGGAATATCTCGAACGTTGCTACAGTTTACATGAATAATTAACGACTAACAACAGTCAAAATGAAGGGAATATCTCGAACGTTGCTACAGTTTACATGAATAATTAACGACTAGCAACAGTCAAAGTGATGGGAATATCTCAAACGTTTCTACCGTTTACGTGAATATTTAAGTATTCTCATCCTGGAAAAAATCTACACACACGTTAGAGTTTCCAGTTTCAACATGCTCAAAGTATTTTTTTTTTTGTTTTGAATTTCGCGCAAAGCTACTTGAAGGCTATCTGCGTTAGCCGTCCTTAATTTAGCAGTGTAAGACTAGAGGGAAAGCAGGTAGTCATCACCACTCACCGCCAACTCTTGGGCTACTCTTTTACCAACGGATAGTGAGACTGACAGTCACATTATAACGCAGCTGAAAGAGCGAGCGAGTTTGATGTGACGGGGATTCGAACTCGCAACCCTCAGATTACGAGTCGAGCTACTTAACTAGCTGGCTACAGATACACAATGTATACATAATGTCATTCTCATTCAATACGTATTTATTATTTGTTCTAATTACTTAATTATGAAGTTTGGTGTAACGGGGATTCGAACCCGCAATCCTCAGATTACTAGTCGAAAGGCGGTAGGATATGCCAAATTTTGAGACATTTGATGAGGCAAGTAAGCTGGGCGAATTTGTAAGTTACTGGCGAGAACGTGGCAGGATATTAAAAGTACGATAAAGAACTGGGTGTCTAGACATCTTGAGTTTGTTTGGCTTTAAAGAACAGAAAATTACGTGCTACAAGGTACAAGGGGCAGGAAAAGATTGAGATCCAAGACTGTCGTTCCCTCCGGATAGGGAATGATACATCATAAATATGTTGATTTATGTAAAGTAACAGAGGAAGTTAGTCCTAACATGTACCAGATGCTGTTGGAACAGTTTATAAGGAAATACAAACAGGACAGTTAAACCACTTGCATGAGGCTTGTAATAGTGACCCTATAATCCCGAACTGATGTTAAAACTCCCGTCTGCTTATACGGCTTTAAATGGATATTTGTAATTCACTTAATGCCACATCAAACTAGTTGATTTTTCGATTTCTGGAAAACTCAACAATATTTTCTAAAACGTTTGTTAATGCCTTCCATAATAAAACCATGAAATTCCACTAGAAGAAAAGAAATCATTAAAAGTTTCTTTATAATTTCAAAAAAATTCATTTCTGATATCTTACAATTAACCTACAAAAATGTGCAGGTAGATAAACATATATCTTGTTTTTTAAAGGTAAAAGCAAAGCAACACAATGGCTTATCTGTGATCTGCCCACCACGGGGATCCAAACCCGGATTCTAGCGTTGTATTTATGTAGACATATCGCTGTACTCCTGGGAGGGACATATACGCTACTATAAAATAAATTAAAAATCAACAATTAGTCTCCTGAGCAAAGGTTGTCAAAGTAATAATTCTAATCTAAAACACTTATTTATTCAAATAATTTCAGTCACATGTTAGATGTAAATTAACTGTATAAAATGAAATACAATATTATGTTCCTGAAAAACTAGAGAAAGTAGTTCTAAATGTTCTAATGCTGACGATATTAAACTAACATTATACCTCAAATATAACTTCACACATTCATCACTGTTCTGTTGTAAAAGTATTAAACAACTTTCCTAAAGATATTATTTGCTCTCATAAACCATGGATGTAACTTTCCTTGATCTGTAACTCTGATATAATTGTTTTACTTACCAGTACGAACATGCTTGCCCTTTCGGTCGAGGAGACGTTGTAATATAGCGGTCGACTTGCTTTTTCTTGCTAAAGAATAGCTCAACAGTTGGCTATAGGTAGAGTTGATTAGTTGCCATCCGTCTAGTCTATTCCACATTAAAATTATGGACGGCTAGCGCAAATAGTTTTCGAGTACTTTTGCACGGAATTCAACAAACATACTTTCATGTACGAAGACTGGTTTCAAGACACCCAATGTGTGATGAAGTAACATATATCATGTTGATAATTTATTTGATCGTTGTACCGGAAGTATGATTAAAAATCAAATTCTAGAGGAAAATTCCATTAAACTATTTTCAGGAAAAGATACAATTGTGACACATTTTCACCCCACAACAAAAATACTCTTTTATATGCATACTCTATATCAATCAGCCCCCAGTAGCACAGTGGAATGTCTGCGGACTTACAATGCTAGAAACGGGTTTTCAATACCTGTGGAGAGCAGAACACAGATAAACTATTGTGTAGTTTTGTGGTTAATTACAAACAGCAACAATACATCAACCAGTAAAATTATATCTTGAATATTCTCCAATACAAAAAAAACATTTACTTGAGTCCACCGCATCCTTAAAATATGGCTTTTTTCTCACTGACGTAAATAATGGAATGTACAGTCAGACCATAGTATTTTCAATACTAAAGCTGTCATCCGGTCCACATCAAAAGAACCATTAATTTACATTCCAGTCCTTTGCATGAAAAACATCTACACTACCCTTATTTATAAAAAAAACACAATGTGACGCTGAAAATGTCCATGAAAGAAAGAGGTTAATAGTTTCTGAAATAGAAAATTAATTTGATAAAGCTGACAAAATTTATTTTGCCCTCAACCATTCTGACTCCACCTACATTATGAAAACTTAGAAATGATTAAAGAATACTAAAACATATATTTCATCAGTGGACATCTTAACTAAATCTTCAATGAAATTCTTGTTGTTTTCTTCTCAAGAATAAAATCCTTAAAATATCCTTGTTCGTGTAGAAGTCAGTTATACTACGCCATAGATTAGTCGTTTCACTTGTAATAAAGTTCGATGTCAGATTTATAAATTTGTAAAATTCCCCAGCATTTTCACGAATATGTAAAAAATAACACTACGGCATAACAAAACCAACATCTTATAAAACTATAAACATGATACATCTTATAAAGCGCATAAAATAAACAATCCAGACTACCCTTTAGGAATGATGTGCAACCACAACTGTTTGCCAAGGCCGAAACAAAAGATATTTTTGCTACCCTAAACTTTAACCAGCCTTATCGCTTTATAAGTAACTTCATTCTCATTGGTAGTGAAACTGGGTTTAAAACAAAAGATGGCAAATGTTATAAAAAGAAGTTTACTGAATCCATTGGTACGAATCTTGACTTCAATACTAATTATCTTCAACCTTTCACTCACTTTCTGATAGTCTGTCATAATCAGGTGGTTCGGGGCTCGATTCGCGATCTAAGAGTTGCGGGTTCGAACCTTCGTCACCCCAAACATGTTCACTTTTTCAGCTGCAGGAGTGTTAAAATGTTACGATCAATCCCACTATTCGTTGGTAAGAGGGTAATTCAAGAGTTGGTGGAAAGTGTTATGACCAACTGCCTTTCCTCTACTTTTACAGACAAGTCTAGTCTAGTCTAGCGCAGATAGCCCTCGTGTAGCCTTGCGCGAAATTCTAAACAAATCAAAACTAAAATGTCATTTAACATCAATTACAAATAAAGTGGCCAGGAAATGTCGAAATTGGAATTCTCTTTCTTACTCAGCACTTTAATATTTTTCCAACATAATAAAGCTGCAGACAGCAGGTGGACTTAACATGAATCTTAAGAGTACTGCTAGTTGTTATGCGAATTAATATATTTTGGACGTTACAGGTATATTATAATGGACATTTCTTGAGCCATGGCTTATTCCCAGAAAGTTTCTATTTTCGATTTTACTTTTGGTTAAAAGAAAATACAGTCTGTAGGTTAATTCATGAAATAGTTTATCCGATATATAGTATTAAATAATAAATTAAGTTTTACCCAGTAATATTATTCACATAACTAGTTTAAGCTTTGGTTACTGTATGATGAGTTAAAATTGACTAAAAAAACCGTAAATGTTATACACACATCATCATCATAAGAAACCCAACTGTATGTCTTGATTTGCTAGCCCAAGCTGTGCTTGTAAGATTTGGTTACTGTATGATGAGTTAAAATTGACTCAAAAAACCGTAAATGTTATATATACATCACCATCATAAGAGACCCAACTGTATGTCTTGATTTGCTAACCCAAGCTGTGCTTGTGAGTCTTAAATAAACAAAACTCTAGTCTCTGGCAGATATTACAACAAATCAAAGAATGTATCAGGCCTCTACATCATATATTATAATTTCAATTTAACATTTGGTGAAAAGAAAGATAATATGTAATATAATAGTTGGCTAAATGAACTCAGATTGCTGTGCGAGAAGTTTAAAATGTCCCGAAAACCACATGATTGTAATATATATAAACTCACAATCATATTAAATTAATTTTACTAATAACATTTCAGAGCTGCGAAGTTTGATAATGTGTAATTAAAATCTGTACAATACCTTTACCATATGCACGTGAACAGCTGTTTTATATCAATTTTCTTAGTGTTTTTCTTTTAAGTTACATGCCTTTATAAGCCTTACTTTAATATCGGTACAATAAATGTTTCACAAAAATGACATAAGTTAGTTTAGTTTACTGGTCATATTTTATTTTAAAATATCAAACTCTGATGCGTTTTCTTTGATATAACTACGTTTTCAACTTTTAGATACCACGATGCATCTAAAATGACACAAATACTGAAACGCTCAAAACAAAAACAAAAATTCCATTTTGAAAAGACGAAACACTTTCTACAACGTCATGTTAGTCACTCTTCTCAGTTCATGTTATGGAAATCAGCCATCGAAGATTTATAGTGCGATGTGAAACGCACGTAATAAGTTAGCCAGTTTAGCTAAAACTTGTAAATGAACATCCGACACATATGCTCTCACATCATTACGATTCATGTGTTCCAGTTCAGTTTGAATTATGATTATCACATATGGTAGGAAAGGTTTAGCACAAATCTTACAAGATTAAAACTAGAGTTGCACACATTCTCGGTAAAACTAACGCTCGATGTGTGTAATAAATCTTCATTTCTCTTCTTTAAGGAACGTATTGACTAGTTTAGCACCACATGTATATGTATGTGAGAAAGAACGTTATCACCTATCAAGCTAATCTCAGGACCGATACTACTACTACATCACTTACCAGTGCAAAGGAATCATACATCCTATCATGTGTGACATGAATGCAGGATGTAGAGGTCCATCAATACTTAATTCCTGTCAACACCATGCTTCCATTATTGCTGCATACAACATGTTTCTGTGTGAAAATGGGACTGAATCTCGTTTCCGAATTTTTCTTAATAGAATGTGACTGTAACATAAATGATGGATCATGAGTTAAAAAACAACAACAACATTACTCAAATGTTTGTCGACTTACAAACATGTTATTGACATCATTTTAGAACTGAAATTTCTTTTACATTGACGTATTTTTGGGCGTTTTTAACATAGATGTCGGCTTTGTAAAGTTTGGTTTTATACATTGAAACGGTGTCGAGTTGCAACTGTTTATACGTGACTCAGTCTCGGAGCAGGTATCCTGTCACTGTAGCACATATAACCAACAAATAACGATTTTTTCACACGTTTTGAAGACGAAGATATTTCTTTACATTTACCATTGGCCCTGTATGGCCAGGTTGTTAGGGCGTTCGACTCGTAATCCGAGGATCGCGGGTTTGAATCCTCGTAATACCAAAATGCTTGCCATTTCATCCTTGGGGGCGTTATAAAATAACGATGAATCCAACTATTACTTGGTAAGAGGGTAGACCAAGTGTTGGTGATGGGTGGCGATGACTACCTGTCTTCCCTCTAGCCTTACATTGTTAAATTAGGGACAGCTAACGCAGATAGCCCTCGCGTAGCTATGCGCGAAATTTGAAAAAACAAACAAACATACTTTACCGCCATAATCTTTATAAGTTGACGACTTTATTTTTCTCTTCGTAATGCTTCTTAAGTTGTCATTGTCTCAACTCAGCTGATTTCCAGCATGTTTCATAGAATCCACATTTCTGTACAATCCATCATTTGCTTCGCCCTTTGCTAACGATCCCGTATAGAAACACTGAGCAAACGTGCAATTTTATCATTCTCATCTGTTTCTCCATCAACAAAACATGCGTATTAAGAGTGATTTGCAGATTCATTGGAATTTAATGTAGACTGTTACATATTTCAGTTATTTTTCGGCCATCTATCCATCCAACTATCTCAAACACTGTATTTAGCTTGAGTTATAGATAAGATATTAAAATGAATTCTACTTTCAAATTCTTCGCTGATAACGCTTCCAAAATGTTAAGAAATTTCGTCCACTGACTCTGTATTTCAATTTATATATAACTGATACTTTGATGAATCTCAACATCAAATAGTGACCAAATCTGGTCTGGAGTCTTTGTACTGAAGTCGAGCATGCCATGTTCATTAACATATAAGGAATCTTATAATACCAGTTGAAAGATATGTTGTGATTAGAAGACTTTCAAATGATTTGTTTTAAGTTTTTGCCTGTAAAATCTCTTTTAAAACCACTTATTATAATTGACATAAATTATTAAATCTAACTCTAATACAATTCTTTTATTTACTAGAGTTTTACATTTTAACTTGTTCAAAGAAGATAAATATTAATAAAGTATAAAAAGTCCCTTTAAGCTACTTTAAAACTGAAAACAGAAAAAAAGAACTTTTGGTAATACATAGAGCTGAACACGACTTACTAAAACCTTCTTGAATATGAAAATCAGCGAAAAACGTGACAACGACAGCCAATTAAAGTCGCAGTAGAATAGTATATATATCAGGATTACATTTTAACATTGATGTTTTTATCGGTTGTGTGATGTGGCTGAAAAATGGCCACTTTTGGGAATACTATGAACACTTTTCAACCCAAAATTTCATATCTCATATACTCACATCATAAAGATGTGTTTTTTGGAGTTTATATTTTCTAAGATTGGATATCCTTTGTAATTAATGTCATTGAAAAACAAAGAAATATGTATCAACCAGGACCATCTAGAAACCCATCTATAATAAATCGTGGCTCAACCGTGGTAAGTAAAGTGACAAACGCTGCTCACGTATATCAGACAATATTACACAACCTAATACAGAAGGATATCCATTTATAAGAGCAACACAAGTCACCAGCACACAAGATCATTTCACACCATATCCAGTTAATTGTCACACGTGTCAAGCAGTTAGAGTATCCATGCTATTTCGTGCATTGACATATCGATCAATTCACGAGACACAGTTCTCGAAAAGTTCAAAATGAGTGGATTATTTAACTGGGAATTTGGAAATTGTCTTTCTCGTACAATAGATGGTACTTGGAAAGCAATCAGGAAGAAGTGATATGTTTTTCACATGACAGAGTCTGAGGGCTTTGTCAACATGCATAGCCATCAGATAGAGCATGACAAGATATGGCGAAGCGGACTGTCACGATGTGAAGATGTTCCAATCTCTGTAAACGTTTCGGTTTTCACTTTTAAAATGATTCCTTCACCTTTTTTGCTAACATGGCCACGTGGGTTAAAGCGTTCGACTCCTAATCTGAGAGTAGTGTGTTCGAATCCCCGTCGCACCAAACATACTCGCCCTTTCAGCCGTGTTATAATGTTACGATCAATCCCACTATCCGTTGGTAAAAGAGTAGCCCAAGAGTGGGCGTTGGATGGTGATGACTTGCTGCTTTCCCTCTTGTCTTACACTGCTAAATTAGGTACGGCTAGCGCAGATAGCCCTCGTGTAGCTTTGCATGAAATTCAGAAAACAAACAAATACATTTTTGTTTGTGCACGTGGCGATTTTACTTTATTTTTGATTATCAATTCCATTCATCAGAAAAAAAAATATCTGGGATTCAACAAATAAATGATAAAAATAATAATAATTTTATTAATTTCAAAATATTTGTTAATATAAACTTTCACATGTATTTTGGACTATAAATTAAACCTTAAACGAGATATTAGTTATAAAATAGTTATACAAAAATATTGAATATAAACCTTAAACATACATTTAGCAGTATACTAAAATGCTATTATTATTATTTTTTTTTAAATTAGATTTAAAGGACTAGATTTTGTTTATTTCTTCCATACATTCCTGCAAAGATACACAAATGTCATAACTATTAGCCTCTCTAAATTAGAACTAATAGATTAGAAGAAAGAAATCCAAGCAATACTTGCTATCAACTTTCTAGGTTCTCTAAGCGAATAGTTGGAATTGACTGTCACTATTTTAACACATCTACAGCCTGGACACGAACATTTGACCTTTTTAATATTTCAGGTATTTGTTTTCAACTTCATAAGATATTATTAAATGTGAGAATAAACAGGTTTATCTACTAAAATCATACCAACATTTCATCATGTGGTGTTTTCAATTCATTACAAATATCTTGTAAAAACAACGAAAACACCATATTAAACTGGAATTTTTAAGCTCATGAATAATAAAAAATTATTGTATCAAGTTTTCGGAAGTTTTACACCTCTTCAAACTATAATGTTTATTTGGGAATTATTTATGCTAGTACAATATTCTTACGCTTTAACATCAACATATAATTGGCTAAAGTGATTTCTATACCACAGACACATAAATTTTTACGTTACAAATGAATAAAAGTATTCTATAGTGGCATATAAATTAAAGTTTATACCAAAAAATGATAATTTGTCAAAAATTACACGGTATCTTACTTAAGAAACACTTTAATTAATACGATTATTTTAATTTACATTCGCAACTATAATAAACAGAAGAAACTGAAGACGTTTGAAGTATTCATGAATTATAAGGTAAACTTTCTTACTCGTAACATGCGCCACCTGATTAACACAATAATAACTTTAAAATAATACTGTTGAAAAGAAAGTTTGATCATATTATTAAACGGTGTTATGTTAGGGGAATAATTGCTTTTCCACGAAGGTATGCACAGACGAAATGCTTGTTTCATATGTCGTCTATATTAACTTTGTTACAGCTTAATTTGATAATGTTTGTTAATTAGCTGGTTAGACATAAATTTTTAGTTGACCAAAACAGAGGCCCAGCATGCCCAAGGGGGGTAAGGCGTTCGACTCGTAATCTAATGGTCGCGGGTCGATTCGGCATCAAACCTACATGCACTTTCAGCCATGGGGACGTTATTATGTGAGGATCAATCCTACTATTCGTTGGCAAAAGAGTAACGCAAGAGTTGGCGTTGAGTGGTGATGACTAGCTGCCTTCCCTCTAGTCTTACACTGCTAAATTAGGGACGGCTAGCCCAGATATTCCTTAAGCAGCTTTGCGCGAAATTCAAACAAACAAACAAACCAAAACAGAATTCATACTAAGGTCATCAAAGCACTGTAGTTTAGGCTTAAACAAAATAATCCAGTAAAATGCACAATAGCTATCGTAGAGAAAAAAAAATATGCTAAATACTTTTAACTATCAATTTGTACGTAGTACTTTATCATTAGGTAGGAGATGTGGTTAAGGAAGACAAAATTTAGTCACCATCTATAAAGGTTTTAATATGAAAAAGTAATATTTTAATAACATGGCATAATGCATCATTAGTTAAACATGACAATGTTTGGACAACTGACCAGGTGTGGACGATATAGTTAACGCACCTGATCTATAAAGATGAAGATTTCTCGTTCACGTTTCATTCGTGTTCTGCACTTTCGAGAAATGGTGCGATATATCCAACTTTTCTGTCTGACAGGAATGGTGCAAAGGTTATTGGTGGGTAATATTTACTAACTGTCTTCTTCCTAGTAAATCAAAATTAGAGACGGCTATGCCTCGGTAACTGTTTCTTTCGCGCTCCAGAGACACACCGGTATGTCTGTGGACTTACAAAGCTAAAAATCGGATTTCAATACCATTGATGGGCAGAGCACAGATAGCCCATTGTGTAGCTTGTGTTTAATTCAAAACAACATAAACAACTCTTTCTTTCGCTTTACCTGAAAATAACAGAATAAAGAAATAGCTTAAAGATTAAATTTAAAACATTAACAAATTGCGTTGTTATGGCATCTATTCATAAATATTTTATTATACCTTCAATTTATGATTTTTAAGAATAACTCGTGAGGTTTAACTGAAAAAAACAACTATTGTATTAACATGTTAGTATTAAGAAATAGTAGCTATTGTGTTGGCTGTCAGTTAATAACTGGGGACCGCGGGAACCTCGAACTCACAGTCCGGTGTGGCCCGGCATGACTAGGAAGCTAGGGTGCATGATTCACAGTCTGAGGGTCGTAGGTTCGAATCACCGTTCTACTAAACGTATTTGCCCTTTCAGACAGGGGAGTGTTATAAAGTGACGGCCAATCCCACTATTCGTTGGTAAAAAGTAGCCTAAGAGTTCGTGGTAGATGGTGATGACTAACTGCTCTCTCTCTAGTCTTTCCCTGCTAAATCAGGGACGGGTAACCTTCGAGTAGCTTTGTGCGCTAACAATAGTGTCAAACTCGCACGGTTAAAGGACATTAACGACAGTTTGATTGCTTTATTAGTAAGTACAAATCTAAGAGGCTGTATGCATCGTGTTCACTCTCGTTTCTTTATTGTGTATAAACAACAGAAACATGACGCTTATAAGTGTCGCGTTACTTGAATTTTTTTTCAAAAATAAGGAGCTTTAAAATAACGTGCATCAGCTCATGCTCTTACAGTAGGGCTGAGTAGGCAGTACAATTATTAACAAAAATCTTGTATATGTTTTAACTTTATTCTAATAATTTATGTCACTCTGTTCTAGTGAAACGAAAGACATCGGAAATACTCAATGAAAATTAAATTTAGCAGGTAGGAAAGGTTATAGTCAAATACATATGTATTATATAAACTAATAAAGGTTACTACATTATATGTAAACAATTTTGGAACCTTCTTATATCGTTACAGTACACACCAATGCGTTTGATCATATTCTATCTGACACCCGTGAATTTAGACCTGCGCATTAGGTTTCATTAGAAAATGCTCCATCACAATACTGTCATATCTAAATTATACCTATTCTCCTTGCACAGTTTCACAAACCACCTTATGTACGTGAGCGACGGTTATTAAGCGCCTGTCTCAATAGGAGAAATAGAGAAATCCACAGATCAACTGACCAGTATTACTTCATATGCAAGAACACGAATACCCGTTTCATTATTCACCTGCTTGGAGTATACGACGGTTAAACAAATATGCCGTTGAAGTAACTTACGTATACATGAATTGTGTCACTTTTCCAGACAAATATTCATATTGTTTACTTTGCATATAACTGCCTGGACCACGTGGATAACTTTTGCCCTTGACCTATACTTTTGTACGTTCTCAACTATTATGATATGCTCCACTTTACCATAGCTTGGGTATGACTCGTTACAGGTCTTTTTCTAGATGGTTCTGGTATCTCAAGTTGATCCATATTGAATATTCCTTATTAAATGCAAGAGATATTTTTGTCCTTTAAATTATATTATCTGGATGAATAATATTCTGCACCAGAAGCGGTAGCTACTTGTTTTTCTTAAAGCGACTAATAATTATGTTACTTAACATAAACTTGTGCATTTCCTATTAGCAAAGGACGCAGAATGACCCTCTGAGAGAGTTATAGATTTAGAAAGTGACAAGTTGGTTTTGAATATGTGCGAATGACAAAATAGTTTTGCATTTTTAGCTTTTGATAAGTTATAAGAGTGAACGCATAAATGGCAACTGATAGGTTGAGTTTGACTGGTTACCACCTCTCTGGTCGGTGATTCAAAGATAAGAGACTGAAGATAAGAGACTGTGGCAGATAGCCTTAAAATTGTTGGCATGAACATAAACTTCAATCCCTATCAGTGAAATTTAACAGTAACCCTAAAATGACCGATTTACGCTTATTTTTCATGAATATAGATCAACAGTTAAAAATAACTAATGTTTGATAAAAGTTTATTTAATTAGTTTTAATATAATTTATGGACTTTGTCATGACAACATTTCGGACAACATACGCTGAACTTCTAGATTTGCTTATTAAAGACAGGCGAAGTTTAAAAAGTAAACCCTAAAACAAACGACGTTACGTTAGCAACCTCTATCTTATAAACATCCCTATTAGTGAAGTTACTAGTAAAAGTATCTTCTAAATCAGTCTAAATATAGATAAAACTTTTTAGTTAACTTTTAATATAACTTATGGACTTCCTCGTGGCAACGTTTCGGTCAACGTGTGTTGAACTTTTAGGTTTAACTGTCAAAAGCAGACGAAGTTAGAAAGGTAAACACACACATACACACACAAAACGATTTCACGTTAGCAACCTTTGTTTTACAAACATCTTCGTTATTGAAGTTTCTAGCAAAAGCATCTTCTAAAGTGGCCTAAATATAGAAGAAACATCTTCACTGACTTCTCAGTCTCATAAACATTGTACAATTGTTTAGCATAAATGTTGATTTTTGTGTGATAAAATGATAAATTATAGTTTTATATCTTTGTTCTTAAAATAATCACACCATATAATAGGAAAAGAAGCTTCTATATATAATATTGTCTGAACAAATTAATCTTTATTTATTCAAAAAGTCAGTAGACTACGTTTAGTTATAAAAAGGTTTATCGTTTGCTATTATTAAGACTGCAGGCCTGGCATGGCCAGGTGGTTAAATCATTCGACTTGTAATTCGAGAATTTGAATCCCTGTCACACTAAACATGCTCGCCCTTTCAGCTGTGGGGGTATTATAATGTGATGGTCAATCCCACTGTTCGTTGGTAAAGAGTAGCTCAAGAGTTGACGGTGAGTGGTGATGATTAGCTGCCTTCCCTCTAGTCTTACAGTACTAAATTAGGGACAGCTAGTGCAGATAGCCCTCGAGTAGCTTTGCGCAAAATTAAAGAAACAAACAAAACAGAAACAGTTACGATTGTAATTACATTATTTGATACCTTACCGTTTATATTTCATTCAAAAGTCTTCAAAACTCTAAAATATCAGTTACCCTAAAAAAAAAGTTTAGGTAGTTAATGAGTTATACACTGAAGACAAAAGCACTATTTAAAATTATACGAGTTTCCACGAGACTATCTTTAATATTTTCTCTTTCTTGCCTAGTTTGTGTAGAGTAATTTTCAGATTGCCTAAAGTTTACAGAATTTGTGTCGTGTATAACGTTTAATTTCCTCAGTTTCATTCAGACTCTATTTCTCTTGTAAACTAAAGTTTTGTTAGTGTATTATGATGACGTCTTATGTCACACAACTATTGCTCAGCACTTGTGAATATTGCACTGGCGTAGGTTTTTAACGTCTTCAGTTTTAACGGTTAGGCTGCGAAAACATAGCGGACTGTCTACTTTCATATAATTACAGCCAAACAGTAAACAAGTTTAACGTAATACAATTCATGCACCTGTGAAATATTTGTTTATAAAATACGGCATGTCTGGAATTTATTTCGCAATTTTTATAATAATAAAATCGATATAGCAATTACAACTGCAAGTATAACTGATTTATTGTTATTTATTGGAATTATTTTTCTCGTCATCACATCTCACCAAATATCATTAAGTTTAGTTTATTAGTATTAGTTGGTTTATAGTAAAAGTTATGAGTTTTAAAACCAATATACTTTGTGTTGTTGTCTACGGGCCGCTTTAACAATTTCTCTGTAAGTATAATCTCAGGAACAATCACCATATAGTTGTTTGTTTTTCTTTCGTATTTTAGCTCAAGTCTAGTTCATTAGTGAATTAAAGTATCATGTTTTCAGTAATAGATAGTTAAATAGATCTATATTAGCACTAGGTAAAGAATATGCAAAACAAAGAATGATGAAATAACAAGTAAAAACTGTAAATCAGAGTAACTTCTACTAGGTTGCCTGAACAGGCCTCAAGGTATTAAAATATGGTATATTGAAAGCAAATTTCTAATGAAATAATCACCTTGAATATCCTAATATAGTAAAAGGTAAATGTTTTAAATTTTTTTTGAAGTTAGTTACAAAGTTACAAAGTGGAAATCGAAACTTGGTTTCTAGCGCTGTAAATTCGCAGGCATACCACTGTGCCATTGGAGTCGGGGCAAAAGTCAGAGTTACATTTTATAGGCTGCCTGTATATACCTCCAGGTATTGAAAAATGGTATATTTAAAGCAAATTTAATTGTAATAACTGCCTTCAATCGCCAAGGATTTAAGGCCTGAACTGTCAAATCTCACAGTTTCCACCCAGTTTTGCCAACACTGTAACTCTTGAGTATAGAACTATTGAAGATCCAGTTTCCACCCAGTTTTGCCAACACTGTAACTCTTGAGTATAGAACTATTGAAGATCCAGTTTCCACCCAGTTTTGCCAACACTGTAACTCTTGAGTATAGAACTATTGAAGATCCAGTTTCCACCCAGTTTTGCCAACACTGTAACTCTTGAGTATAGAACTATTGAAGATCCAGTTTCCACCCAGTTTTGCCAACACTGTAACTCTTGAGTATAGAACTATTGAAGATCCAGTTTCCACCCAGTTTTGCCAACACTGTAACTCTTGAGTATAGAACTATTGAAGATCCAGTTTCCACCCAGTTTTGCCAACACTGTAACTCTTGAGTATAGAACTATTGAAGATCGGTCCCAGTAGCGGAAGAACGTTTCGTACTGTCGAATTGTTTTATAGTGTAAAATTATTCCTGTAAATTAAGTTGTTTTTTTTAAATCCTAATCACAATCTATAGGCTACACTCTATCAGACAGTAGGAAAACCGGTTTCTGATCGCCTATCGTTTGTAATACTTCTCAAATTTCCGTTTTGTGCAGATTCAGATTAGATCAAGTGTCGTCAGAATTGTCTTTCTAAGGGTCTCTCAACCTAATGTTTGCATGCCATTTGAAACTTGTTACTCTTTTGTGTCTAGCCTGAAGTTTCATTAACATCTTCCTCGCCTAACAGATTCATTTTCTCTGTCATTGTGAAAAGCTTTTGTTTAGAAGCTCCTGTCATTCCAGTTACTGTCCTTTCTTTTGATAATGAATAAGCATGTAAAAGGCAATCGTGCAACTTAAATCATATACAATACATCATGTAGATATTCTAAGCTTTTCTGTAGAAGTAAATGAACAGTGGAAAACGTGGCGTAGTAAAACTAAAGGGGGAACAAGTGGTAGGGACGGGGTTCTGGTATAACCTCATTTAAAGGCTTAGGAGGAACACGAATTTACTAAGAGAATAAACCACCCTTTTACCCTAGTAGGATAAAACCGCACGTGCACCATCTCAGTAAAGAAGGCTGCACGTCACAGGTAGCAAACGTGGAAAATATTAAATTGTTCTAAGAAAATGAAAGCAGTAAATATGAAATAAATTTATATTGAAAGACTGTAAACTCAACCGTCAAAATTCTATAGATATTTTTAAGATTATTTGATGACAGATAACACGCATTAGATTAGAACTACTTTTGGATATTCTCGGGTAAGAGAATCTTCAGTGAGGAAAGGCATATAAATCATACCTATAAAGCAAACAGTAAATATAGATTTTTTTTACAAGTTTTTCAAAATAAAATAACCCAAACTACCATTTAAAGTAAAATATATCAAAGCAATACACAGTTGTTTTCTAATATTATACACTCTTTTTGCAACTCAGTGAATTTTTTTATTAAATAATATTTTTTTTACAAGTTAATACAATTTAAACTCTATGAAACTATTTACCCAACTTTTCAGGCTAGTTAGTTTTTTCTTAGGGTAAAATGTTTTACATCGTCTCAAGGTTGACGGTAATATACTTTATCCCGAAAAAGGCTTAAGCCTGGATAAATGTTCTCATAACAAATAAATCATTTTTTAAACACTTGACAAATATATAAGCTTATTATAAGTTTAAGTTGTTTTTATTCACTAACATTAACTGAGATATCATACCGCATCAAATTATTTTCATTTTAGTACCTGATTATTACACTACAGTCAAAAGTGTCTTGGAAAATATAAACTGTAGAGATCATGACGTAAGAGCAGTTCAAAATCTAATAATAGCAGAACATCAGCAAATGTCATAAGGTAATAATGATTTATAAAGTGACAACAATTTTGACACGATGACAGTACTGAACGTGGCAAGTAAGGTTGTGGCGGTTGACAACGTAATAAATGGTTTGTTATGTGACAACAATTCTGCACAATACAGATCACAGTGGTAAAGCGTTGTGTAATGTGACAAAGGTATTGATGTAACAGCAAACAATGTGAAATGATTTGTAATGTGACGGTTCGCAATGTGAAAACGGATTATAATGGGACAGCTTAAAATGCCAAAGCAGTTCATAAGGATATATGATAAGACAACTGTTACAAATGTGTCAATTCATAATATAGCCCTGATTCATAACATGACATTAATTCCCGATCTAAATGAAATATTAAAATCGTAATTCAAAGCGTGAAACCAGTTTATGACATGAAAAAGGTTTATAATTACTTTTAAATGTGACGATAACTAATGTGAAGCGTTGCATAATATAAATTCACAATGTGAAAATGTTTTGTTTTATGACAACAGTGTTTATTGAGACTACAGTTACAAATGTTACAGTTTACAATGTCAAAGCATTGTATGATGCGGCAAAAGTTCACGATGCGACAACAGTATTTAATGTGACAGCTGACAATACTAAAACATTATATAATATGGCAACAGTTCATGATAGTAGAACAGTATTTAATGTGACAGCTGACAATGTTAAAACACAATATAATGTGGCAACAGTTCATGATAGTGCAACAGTATTTAATGTGACAGCTGACAATGTTAAAACATTATATAATGTGACAACAGTTCGTGATAGCACAACAGTGTTTAATGTGACAGCTCATAATGTTAAAACATTATGTAATGCGACAACAGTTTGTGATAGTACAACAGTATTTAATGTGACAACTCATAATGTTAAAACACTATATAATGTGGCAACAGTTCGTGATAGTGCAACAGTATTTAATGTGACAGCTGACAATGTTAAAACATTATATAATGTGGCAACAGTTCATGTTAGTACAACAACAGTATTAATGTGACAGCTGACAATGTTAAAGCATTATATAATGTGACAACAGCTCATAACACGATAACAGGATTTAACGTGAGATAAGTTAAATATATAGTTCTTCATAATATGACAATTATTTATAATGTGACATCTATTATCGATGTAAAAATAAAACATGACAATTTAAAATGTGAAATTAGATCATAATATGATGAAAGTTTCTAAATGCGGCAATTATCGATGTGAAATAGTTCGAAACATGACAACAGTTCATGATATGATAACAGTTTATATCACTTTGTAATATGGTAATTTATAACGCTAAAAATAGTTTAAAACAATATCACTGCAATCTTCAATACGACAACGATTCACGGTGAGATATGATTTTTAAATTATTCCAATTTATATTGATGGTGTTACAACGCTTAATTGTATAGTAAGGGACTCTAATATGACAACGGTTTATAATGTGACAGTAGTTCCTAAAGTGAACTAGGTTTAAATATTACAGTTTTTATGTAAAAAAATATAATATAAAACTGCATAAAGGTTTATAATATTAAAGAATTACGAATGCAAATTAGTTTGTGTTACTACAGCTGATCTTAAAGTGATTGAAATTCTTGACGTGGTAGCGGTTTATAATATGGTAGATGTTCTTTTAAAAGAATATGTGATATAGTTTGTGATGTGAGAACCCATCGTAATGTGTAATTTCCTATGTATATATGCTGACCAAAAACAGCTAGTAAATTAACTTCCATAATAAGCAGTACCCAAAACAATGCAATTGATATTTACTTGCTGTCCAATGTCTTAAAACATAGAAGTCGTAGCCTAAACATGACAAGAATTTGACGAAAGAATGACACATGTGGTACATGTTTATCTCGTTTTAAGAAATGAGATATGTCCACATTCGCGTAGTTTGTGTGAATATTAAACAATAGCGTTAGCTATAATGTGTTTGCCAATTCGAATCTTCCAATACGTAGATATTATTGGTTAGTTTACCGGAGCGGGACAAGGCTTAACCCACACGTACTGAAATACGTAAATCTTAGAAAGAATTCAATCACTCAAACTATGTTAATAAGGAAAACTAACTCTGTTAATTAATAACAAAGTAGCTTCATATATTCCCTGAATACAGAATCTAAATTTTTCTTAAATTCAGTGCATATTTTGCCGCACATGAAATACAAATGTGATAGTGAACTGTTTATAAATTAATAAAAGTTACAATATTTTAATATAGATTTAATATTAACTTCTAAATATGTATTGATTAAAGATAAACTTACATATATTATGAAGTCTAAATCCAGAACTTTCTTGAGTTTATTGTATATTTCGTCTTCCATAACTTGACACCAATAGAGCTGAATTGCTCACAAAATGAATAATGGTTGAAATACATCGATGAAAACTTCTTAAGATGTCTAATAAAAAGCATCTTCAAGAAGAGTGTTATTATAAAAAATGAACAAGTACAGAAATCTAATTGCTTTTAGTATACATAAGGGTTTCAAGCATCTTCAACAGTTTATGTCTCTTTGTGATCTAGTAGAAATACATGTGCTTTTCGCAGTATAACTTCCTATACTGTGTAGCTTGAAGATTAGAATTATAGGTTTAAAGAGTAAGGTAAAAGCTAACATACACTCTTTCAACATAGTTTTACTTTAAATGTAAATAAACATATATATATATGTTTTACAGCAAGAACTGTAAAATTGGGCACTCTTTATCTGATAAAATAATATTTTACTTAGATTAATAAAGAGTTCAAACTTATCTTTATGTCACTTCGGTTGCAGCTGTCGAGTTTTCAAGTCTTTAAGTTAAGACTCACAGACTATTTAATGCTACTTCAACCTATTTCTCAGTTATAAAAATTCTGTATTGTTTAAACAGTTTTATCTCAAACCTGTACTACTGATATTTGCTGAACACGCTATATTATAGGCAACGTTAGCTTCATAATCACACACAGATAAATCAGTACCTAAATAAATTAGGGTAACTTATTTTGTTGACTAAAAAACACATGAAAAGAGCAAAGCGATAGTATTTTATCAAGTGAAACAACATGTTGAATAATTCATAAGGGCCAATGGTATTACTAAAAATTAAAGAAAGACGTTTAGTAGTACCATTATAAAATAAATAATATTCGATCATTCAACGCAGACTGCATCGAAATAACTGATAAATAAGTGAATGAATATTAAAAAGACCAACCAGCACAACACTAGAACTAGACAAGGAAGAAGAAGACGATGCCACAGTTTCAAGTGATGTTAACTGCTTCGTTTGGTAACATCTATGAACTAACGCAGCTTCATTGGAGTCAGTCCTTTAAATACGTTTTTTTTATACAGATTTATAATTTAAAGCTACAAAGGTACTTGCTGTTATAATGGCTTCAGTACTGGCTTTGTGCCATGGTGAGACATGTTATATTTCCCTGTATATTGAAGCCTAACTGTAACAAATTATGAAATTACGAATAAAAATACATATAATTCTGACTTTTGAGAAGCACTGACACACATACATATTTGTCAATCACATATTTTTTACATCTTTTGTAACTGAATAATTTATTCACATATATCTGCTATGTAAAGCGCTATAAAAATATAATTACAAATGAGAAATTATTCTGACATACAGTGACAATTCTAACTGCGTCGAACTAAATAGTAAGCTTACTCATAATGAGCAAAAGTTTAAATTTTTCGTAGTGGATTTCAGAAAATTGATTTAAAGAAACACCTGCAGTTGATTTAAGGTGACAGAATGTGGCGGGACTTTCAAACTCTTATAGAAGACAAGACTTACTTGATTGTCGGCCATGGCTGTTGGAAACAACCCAACAACTTCTCACACACGATTTTCTTCTTCACAGGTGATAGAAAAACTGCAGGTTTCATCAACAGAGAAAATCTTCAGGTACTTCTATAAACTAGGCTTAGTTTGAGAGGCGTCTTGTCAATTTCAAACGATAGATACCTGCGCAAACGAAGTTCTCACAAGAGAAGCGAATCAATTAAGATATTTACGGCTTCACTACGCACGTGGACTTGTCGTAACACAGCGCCATCTGTCAAGAGGTTTCGAAGGTTCTGATACGTTAAGAAAGTATATCGCGTAGGTTCAACGAGCGCACACCTGTATTCGTGAGTTACTCGTTTTCATTTTTTTTTATTATATCAAAATATTTAGAAGGAAAATCTAGGATTTCCATTACTAATCATTAAAGCATGTTAGTTATTTTCTATTTTCAAAATCATCACACACACACATAATGGCAACGTTCTAAATGTTTCGTGATGACGAGAAACCCACTTGAAGTAAAAATGTATCACGTTACGGCTGGTATGGGTATTAACACTTTTACTAATAAAGCAGAGAACAACGATTCAGGTTAATCTGGAGATGACCTAAGAAAGTCGAAATGTTTTTCTTTGCTTTATTAGTAAAAGTGTTAATATTCATACCAGCCGTCCTGAGATACGTTCTAAATGTTTCTACCCTTTTACCCTATAATAGGGTATAACAGGGTGTTGATTTTTCAAATAGTAAGAATACCTTTTCAAGTCCAACCAGGCATGGCCATATGGTTAAAAGCACTAGGCTCGTTATCTGAGAGTCGCGGGTTCGAATTCCGTCACACCAAACATGCTAATTTGAAAAACCGTGGGGGTGTTATTGTTATAATGTGACGGTTAATCCCATTATTTGTTGACAAAAGAGAAGCCCAAGAGTTGGCAATGGGTGGTGATGACTAGCTGCCTTCTCACTAGTTTCACACTGCAAAATTAATAATGGCTAACGCAGATAGTCCTCGTGTAGCTTTGCGCGAAATTCAAAAACCAAAAACCTTTTTAAGATTTATTTTATTATAGTGTTCCTTCTCAAACCTTGATAATAGAAGGTAACTTCTACCAACAGCTGTTGAATAACAGTTGAAAGTTTATTTGCTAACTTTTGTAGTTTTGTTGTTTCTAGAACATTTGTGTAGACCTACAAATGAACTGTCTGTGAGTATTTGCTTGCAATTTCGAAGGCAGCTACTCAACAGCATACACCGTGAACTTTGGATTACTCTTTTATAACTGAATAGCATAGCTTGACCATTTGTACATGGCACCCATGACCCTAGTGCACGAAGTGTTATTTTTCTGCAACGAGGCAAGAAACACGAATCCCTGAATTCACAGTTCGAGCATGCTGATGACTAGGTACGGCCATATTGGATTTATTTCTTTTCAAATGGTTTCTAGAAAAAGCCGTAGATCCTTTTGCTCTTTCGGTATATTTTAGGAGCATCAAAATTAAATCCTGATAAAATGTCTTCCAGACCTCAGACTTTTCGAAAAGTTCGTCGATTGAGAAACTCACAGTGTGCAGTAGCAACTGCCAACGAAGTCTTTAAGACAGTCTACAAGTTAATTAGTGTTGGAATACTCTTTTACCAACAAATAGTGGGATTGCTCAAGAAATTATAAAGCCCCAACAGCTGAAATGCCAAGCGTGTTTGGTGTGAAAGGGATTCGAATCTGCGACTCGCATATTGCGAGTTGAGCGCCCGAACCACCTGGCCATATGGTAAGAATATCAAAAACTCTTTCGAGCCTCCGATTTTTGAAAAGTTCGTTGATTGAGAAACCTGAAGCATGCATTAACAGTTGCCAACGAAATCTTTAAGGCTGTCCACAAGTGTCTTATCAGTTGTAACTATGGCAAATAAAAGGAATTTGCAAAATCTTATCAAAATGAGCTGTTCTATCAAAGTAGCACATTATTTTTTAATTACGTTTTCCGACTGTTTACACCGATTTCTCTGAAAGCAGTTTAAAAGCACAACGAAAATAGTCTTTCACGAACCTCACGTCAACTTATAAAGTTAACTGTAAAGAAACAGTATGATATTATACTACGCAGTTTACTATACAAAGGAATGTAAGAAATAAAAATATAGCAGTTTAATACGTACGAGACAATGCGATTAAACATTACAATAAGAACACTACAAGTTTTATTTCTTTAATGTACACCGCTCTAATAAAAGTTTACACTGCTTTAAACAGCGTAAGTTATGAATTAATATTTTAAGACAATATGTTTTCTTTCCCTCAGAGAGTGTTTCACAGGAAGGATAAAAAATAAAAGTCAACAAACAAATGAATATTATTGTTCTCTTTTATATAAACGTGTGAGTGCTTGGTGCACGTTATGAAGTAATCAAGAGGATATTTGCATAAAACAGAGTATTTAAATTTTTGTTTATCAAAGGCTGTTGCTGGCTGCGGGAGGGGGGCTCGGACTGTCCAGGTGGTTAGGGCGTTCGACTCGCAGTATGAGGGTTGTTGGTTCGAATCCCCGTCCCACCAAGTATGTTTGTTTTTTCAGCTATTGACGTGACGGTCAATCCCACTATTCGCTGGTAAAAGAGTATTCCAAGAATTGGCGATGGATGGTAATATCTAGCTGCCTTCTATTTGCCCCCTCGCTAGTACAGCGGTAAGTCTACGGAGTTACAATGCTAAAATCAGGGATTCGATTCCTCTCGGTGGGCTCAACAGATAGCCCGATGTGGCTTTGCTATAAAAACACACACAAACACATACGCCTTCCATTTAGTCTTTCACAGCTAAATTAGGAACGGCTAGTGCAAACCGTGTAACTTTGCGCAAAATTTTAAAACCAAACATGACCACGGAAGCTTTTGGTTCAAGACCAAAAATCATCAAACCAACTAGTATATAAAATTAATAGTGACATAATACTGTTGTATCCTAAATGCTCACAACAAACATTTCTGACGACATTTGTTGTTTTCTAAATGCTTTCAACAAACATTTCTGACGACCTTGTTGTTTCCTAAGTGCTTACAACAAACATTACTGACGACTTTTGTTGTTTTCTAAATGCTTACAACAAACATTACTGACGACTTTTGTTGTTTTCTAAATGCTTACAACAAACATTACTGACGACTTTTGTTGTTTTCTAAATGCTCACAACAAACATTTCTGACGACCTTGTTGTTTCCGAAGTGCTTACAACAAACATAACTGACGACTTTTGTTGTTTCCTAAGTGCTTACAACAAACATTACTGACGACTTTTGTTGTTTCCTAAGTGCTTACAACAAACATTACTGACGACTTTTGTTGTTTTCTAAATGCTTACAACAAACATTACTGACGACTTTTGTTGTTTTCTAAATGCTTACAACAAACATTACTGACGACTTTTGTTGTTTTCTAAATGCTTACAACAAACATTACTGACGACTTTTGTTGTTTTCTAAATGCTTACAACAAACATTACTGACGACTTTTGTTGTTTTCTAAATGCTCACAACAAACATTTCTGACGACCTTGTTGTTTCCGAAGTGCTTACAACAAACATAACTGACGACTTTGTTGTTTCCTAAGTGCTTACAACAAACATTACTGACGACTTTTGTTGTTTTCTAAGACGACTGCTTACAACAAACATTACTGACGACTTTTGTTGTTTTCTAAATGCTTACAACAAACATTACTGACGACTTTTGTTGTTTTCTAAATGCTTACAACAAACATTACTGACGACTTTTGTTGTTTTCGAAATGCTCACAACAAACATTTCTGACGACTTTTGTTGTTTCCTAAGTGCTTACAACAAACATTACTGACGACTTTTGTTGTTTCCTAAGTGCTTACAACAAACATTACTGACGACCTTGTTGTTTCCTAAGTGCTTACAACAAACATTACTGACGACCTTGTTGTTTTCTAAATGCTTACAACAAACATTACTGACGACCTTGTTGTTTCCTAAGTGCTTACAACAAACATTACTGACGACCTTCACAAAACCTCACTTCATATAAAGTTTTCTTAACAGTTTCCGTCTGTTTCTTTACTTCGTTTCCATTAAAGCATTCTTCACTCTGAGTCTAATTAATACAGTTTCATTTAATGTTGGATTTTTCGTAGGACTTTAATGTTCAGTATTTCAAGAAATTCAGTTTTTACCAGCTTATAGTAGAAAAAAACAACACAAAACGATCGTTAAACGAGTTATTTCAGTTTCTCTAAATGATCAACTTCCCAATTTCCACGAACTTCGCTTTTTTTTATTAAAAGGGGACCGATATTGTGAACGTTTTCTGGCTACAAAGAAGTCAATTTGCGTAAATATTCATAAAAATGACCAAAAGTTGAAATGAGTGGGTAGAATGCGTTGATGTTCCGTTTGAGAACTTGGGGAAAACCTATCTCCGTATCCGCTTCAGAATTTAAATATAATACATCTTTGTACTGAGCCGTTAGCTGGATCTCTTTCAACTTTTCCGGTACTTTCACCATTATCAGTTTTATCCGCTATATATTTTTTCCCATAATGACCTTGTGATGAAATAAACATGCCGTATTTATTAATAATAATATTTTTGTGTCACTCTGATTGTGATTATTTTGAAAGTTGCCAATAAAACTTGAAGTGTCAATTAGAAAAAAGAAATCTATACCTAAGTGATACGGAAAACCTTTTTGGCAATACAGAGAAAACGTTTTAAACAAAGTAGTTCTTGTTTCAACTATTACAGAAAAATAAAACTGTATGTAATGACATTTCATTTAGCTGGTTCAATATGACGGATAAATATTGAGAGCACTTGCGCATACCAGTAATGAGTAGACAAAGTTCAGCAGTAAGTTGAAAGAGGCTAGATGATTGACTGTAACTTTACTACTTAAGGTGTACAGTCGGTATCGGTATGTTGCAAAAGATTCAAATCAGCTTTGAGAGCGGACACGAAGAAATATGGTTACTGGTGGAATAACATGTTGGATTGCTGTTGAAAACTCTTCACCATAGCCCCCTGGTGTTATTTTTCTCCTGCTTGACTTCATGGTAAGTTTTAATTTTTTAAAACTCTCCTCATGTTAATGAGCACTTAATACATGAATACATTTAACACAAAAGTCTTGCGTTGAATGGGAAGAATGCACAAACGATGCACGAGCTCATGTTATGTATCCAAATACCACCACAACACATGTCCGATCATCAAATGAAACGCAGCTCAACAGCTTTCATTAATCCACGCTAGTTACATCTAACAGCCAAGATCTTAGTGCTAGTGGGCTTTAAATAAGCGGAAATAGTGTCAGGTGCACTGGGAGGATTGAATATCGTGTTTATTACAGCACTTCCAACTCACTCACATGCATGAAGAGTTCTCAGCAGAAATCACAAAGATGAAGATTTTTTACATGCGATAATATTGGTTGTAGTTAAATCACTGTTTATTTGTCGTAAATATTATTTTCATTCTCTTTTCGGAATACTATCAAATGATGGTTCGTCACGCTCCGACAACACCTTCTCTGATTTTTTTTAGAGATTGCACTTTCAAATTCACGATACTTTGAATGGATTCATGCACAGTAGATTGTGCGTGACTCAGCGTTACGACTGTTTTGTTTATTAATTTATCGCACATTTGTGGAACGTTGTACAAACTTTGACACCACTGCACTGTCTGTCTAGACTGTCTCTGTTCTCATATTTAATAAATTTTATTTCAACACGTTTTGTTTGGGCCTCTTTACCACTTGGTTTTGGTTGAACAATATATTTCTTGCTTTAATTTTTTTTATAAAGTGTCACTTATAGAAAATTTCGGTTTAGCATTAACTTTTCTAAAAGAACAAAAATCACAGACATTAAAGTTATTAAGTAGATTCTCAAGCATTATTTTATGTAAGCTGAAAGGGAAGTTCAAATTAATGTAATTAGATTTAAACTAGTTTTTTTATATAGCATCATTATGCGATTATGCAAAACACTGCTTCAAATAAAAGTAAAGTTACTTATAATTATATTAAGTCTTGAATCTACATAAGTTAGTTTTTCGTAAATATAAGGCTACATAATCTAGTTTTATGTAGGTGTATGGCTATATATTATAGTTTTACATATGTTGAGGTTACATAAAGTGGATCGATATAGAAATAAAGTTGCTTAAGCTAGTTCTTTACACATAAAACGAGAATGAAATAAAAGGTGATGTACATAGCTTTTTAAACAGCGTAAGATGGTTCTACCAGTGGGTAACAATTCGTCTTTATCACTACGTTGTTCGGAATATCTCTGAAATCTAACCATTTATTTTAGTAAACTACTGAATGACGTTATTTAATGACAAAAAAGATGTGGAAAAAAGATAACGAAATATTTCTATATAAATATACCCCCCCACGAACATTACCGAGAGAGAAACAACACTAATTAATGGGAATGTTCTCACTCTGCAATTACTGTTGAATTTCTACGTCACAACTAGTGTAGTTCTATAAAGTTTATTATACTTTAATTACACCGAGAGAGATAATATTCCAAGTTCCTACTCTATAGTTGTTGTTTCAATTCTAACTCATAACTGGCGTAGTAACATAAAGTTTATATTTCTTTAGTTGTTCCGTTGTGTGTGTTTATTTTAGCAGGGTAAGTATTTAATTACTTTATAGTACGGAAAGCTATATCATTTTAATGGTGTTTTGTTTTTAATACAAACATTAATTTGTGATTAAATCGAAAAATTGTACACGATAACATTTAGGTTTCTATAAAACAGAATGTTTGTCAAAACATATATCATGAAAAAGTTATGTTTATTTAAATACCGACGCTCACTAGTGATGTTCACTACAAATTTTTGTTTTAAAATTTCACGCAAAGCTACACGAGAGCTATCTGCGCCAGCCGTTCCTAATTTAGCAGTGTAAAACTGGAGGGTGGCAGTTAGTTTTCCCCACTCATCGCCAACACTTGAGCTACTCGTTTACCAACAAATAGTGGGATTGACCGTCACATATAATGCACCCACGGCTGAAAGGGCGAGTACGTTTGGTGTGGCGGGAATTTGAATCCTCAGATTATGTGTCGAGTGCCCAAACCACCTGGTTATACCGGGTCTATACACTGTAAGTTTCGTAACCAATATTATAGACGTCTAGATTTTCTTTGTGTTTAATAACAAATAAAGTCTCATACACTTCTAATCACAAAATAAGTAGGTGAGTGAAAACAAAATTAGTTATTTGTAAAACATGAACACTTTTCACCCTCTCTAGAAGATCCCTTTAAACTTTCCAAACAGAGCTGACACTTGCAATTTCGCCTTAGAAAATGAATCAATTATGATAAGAAATCTACAGAGTTGCAGAATCTATATTACTAGTAATAAGAATTACAGCTTTATATAACATTTAACGTTAATAGTGCAGTCAAGTGAATGAGGAGAGTAATATCACCCAATAAAGTTTTATATATATTTAACAGGTGAAGTTAAATGATACAAGCTTTGCATATAGAACTCAACCAGCTGTTGAAAACTGATATTATTCATCTTGGCCACTACAAACGTTTCGCTACATATAATGATCCATTATAGTTTTCCTGTGTAAACATTTACACAATTCCAGAATTATTCCCAGATCTAAATTCACACGTAATTCGATCCTTTCCTTTGTTGGTGACTGTTTTGCCAGTTCATCCGCCTATCTGATTAAAACTGATATTAATGTAGAACTGTTTCATAAAACTTCGTTGTTTGTGTTAAAGTGCAGAGTTCTACCGTGGAGTCTGTGTTGTACACACAGCTGTGATAGATCCGCGATTTATAGCGTTATAAACCTTCAAATCTACAACTAAGTCAACAAAATATTCCATAAAATTTAATAAACAATGTAGAACTCTAAACATTGTCTTAAAGTTTATATAAAACCCGTATGAATATAACACTCTTTCTACTAGTAATCATCTATAGAAATGTGTATATTTTCTATTTCTATATAATATTTATCCTTTTCTCAAGCTATTTTATGAATTGTTAGACTACTTATACATTTTATTTAATGTTAAAGAAAGTTATAAATCGATTAAAGATTAGTAGTCGGGAATGTCACGAAACTCATTGTTACTTAACTTTACTAACATCTTTATTTTATTTACATATAGCGAACACGTTTATTATTTATTATCTATCACTTCAATGCTTCCTTATATAGACATACATATAAGACACTCTCCATATATAAAAATATATTTATAATTGTATTCGTCACTTTCTTCACCTTTTTCTGTACGATATCATAACAATGTAAAACATTATATATCTATATTACTTTGGATTGAGAAAACTAAAAGCAGCCGACAAATATAGATTCCAGATTATTAGGAGCCATAACATGAAAACATATAATCGATTCCAGACGTGTACACCAAGTTTCATCGTGGTTCTTTAGCTGACCACTCAACTAATAGTTCCCCAACACCACATACGAAACATTATTCACAATCGAGACATTCGACCTAAAACTTGTGTAGGTAGCAAACGTTTCATTCTGAAGTGTAGAAATCGGGCTCTGCTAATAATGCAGGACACGCAGTTCAATTTATATCGATTTCTATTTTATGGCGGAATTAGAAAAGCCTTAACAGTTCACTGAGTGTGAGTTTTTGTTTTATTTTCCATGATCTATCACTTGAAGCAGGATATAAGTTATAGGATTTACGCATTCTCTTCTAAATGTTTTTAGCCAACCACTACGAGACTGCGTTACTGTTTTCAATTATTATTAACATTTCCACTCATGTAATCAAAGAGTTGAAAAACCGATACAAGTCTCACTAATATGTAGGAGTTAATCAAACATAATGTGCTAAGTAAACTCAACAGCTATGGTAGTCAGTCTCGACTGAAACAATGTACCGGGTAAACTGTCTTCTTGTTATTGCTTCAATGAGTATATAATTACGACTTATGTTGCATCTAAGCAAAAACACTTCCACGTGCTTTCGACAAGATTTACTCAGCTTATGCTTAAAAATACCAGGGTTAATTTGTTTAAAAATTTATAAGACATCCTAAAGAACTTCGTTTGTTATAGTAAATATATGGTCATGTGTAAATTATTAACGATAATCGTTCCTTTTATTTTGAAATCTTACGAATGTTTAAAGTTTCTAGGGGTTCTAAATGGCCAGGTGGTTAAGGCACTCGACTCGATTTTTCAGCCGTGAAGGCGTAGCAATGTGACGGTCAATCCCACTATTTGTTGGTATAATAGTAGCCCAAGAGTTGGCGGTGGATGGTGAAGACTAGCTGCCTTTCCCCTAGTCTTACAGTGATAAATTAGGGACAACTAGCGGAGATATCCCTTGTGCAGCTTTGCGTGAAATTCAAACTAATTTAAAACTTAATTTCTATAGTTTATTAGATGAGTTTCAAAATTTTATAACCTCATTTAAATAATGCTGAGTGAACGACAAAAATA
Organism: Tachypleus tridentatus; assembly: GCF_004210375.1. NCBI lineage: Eukaryota > Metazoa > Arthropoda > Merostomata > Xiphosura > Limulidae > Tachypleus > Tachypleus tridentatus. The sequence goes on from NC_134831.1 coordinate 79,399,602, forward strand.
TGTAAATAAAGAATATGACAAATTTACATTTACGTTGTGAATTCGTAGCGCTTAATTGGTTCTGATACAGTTATTTTTAATCTTATTGGTACCTTACGCGACACTTAGGTGAAGGAAGCCATTCATATCAGAGACCCCAAGATTCAAACAATACATTTTCTAATTAAATTGCCATCTACATTGTTGTTTTTACTACAATAGCAGAATTGACTATCAATTTAACTTGCCCAGATCTTAAAGTGTGGAGTGTTTTTAGTAGTATATTGTGAGCTCAAGACTTGGACCTTGCAATCTGCAACGAGACACGCTAACCACCAGATACTGTTGGCTCAGTATTTGCACTATTGTTTGCGCACGTGCATAGTGTATAAATAAGAGGTCATTCAATCGTTAGCATGTGTTTTAACTTCATTACATGCTGAGCTCCTTCTCAGTGTGTTCAGGGTGGAACAGAGTTAAGTCTAAGGATTTGCAATACTAAAATTAGGGGTTCGATTCCCTGTAGTGAACACAGCATACACTCTAATGCAGCTTTGCTTAAACAATAACAATCATTTTAGCGCATGTATTGAAGATCTTCATAATATCTAAAGGCAAAAAAATTCACGAAAAGAAAATTTAATATTTATTTTGTGGTGTTTTCGTCAAGCTTCTGTGTATAATCAGAAGAAAATTAAATCCAGGCGTCTTGAAGTACTACTTAGAGTTCATTCTTTGACTTTCGCTGCCTATGTTGTTTTTATCAGCATAAATATCTTCATAAACACTCAACAATACTGAAATCTTGGTTATTAGAAAGTCACATGGCCCAGCGTGGCCAAGTGGTTAATGCAATCGACTTGCAATCTAAAAGCTGCAGGTTAGAATTCCCGTTCCACCAAACATGCTCTCCCTTTCAGCAGTGGGGACGTTGTTATGTGACGGTAAATCGCAATATTCATTGGTAAAAAAGTAATAGATAGGTGGTGATAACTAACTGCCTTCACTCTAGTTTTTCACTGCTAAATTAGGGATGACTAGTCCTGACAGCTGTAGTATAGATTTGTGCAAAATTCAAACAAACCAATCCTGAGAGGGTCACACTAAGCATATATGGGTTCTATCTGTTTTTTTTTCTGCTAGTTTATACAATTCGCTCCATTGTTTGAGATTTTGTATAACAATGAAAGATGATTTTTTTCTTCTATAATTTATGCCCAGAAGCAACAGAGTGATGAAAGCGCATTTGTTTAAATTTGGCAAATTCCAGAACGCCATCACTATAGTAGGGTGTCAGTGGCTCTACTTGTACTAAACAGCCTCATACTTAAATTCTACAAACACCACTCTAACTGAAAGCTGTAGAAAGTTTATCTTTAATATCTTGCCTCTCATGGTCCCTACTGGTTCAAAAAAAGCTTTGACCAATAAAACTTAAGCATTTTTCTACAGGCTGTTTAATATTTGTGGATTATTGCAGCTTTAAATCTCTTCTCTTTGTTTTCCTTCTAGAAAAAATAAATATTGGTGTAATACACCCTATCTGTCTTTAATGTCGCAATCTGTGGAAGGGTCAACTTTAACACTACTGGTTTCTTGAAGTTCTAGCAAGACCGCTGGGAGATTCACGCCTGATCCTGAATGAAGTAAGTTTAAGTTACTTAATATATGACATAAAAAAAACTTCTGGTGGTCTTCCGTATCTGCTCTTGTATATATTTCAGTGTATCTATTCTATATATAATATTTTAGTTTTTGTTATCTCTAGATCTATATATATATGTACATACACACAAAATTATTATATAAAGTATTGGAGTGATTTTCCTTGACTAAAAATACAACAGTGCTGTTAGGTTCACAGATTAAGAAAAGTGTCAGCTACTTTTAAAGAAGTAGGTAATAATATTAATAGGGGTCTCTCGATGGAACAACGGAAAGTCTACGGATCTATAACCTTAAATCTGGGATTCGATTCTCCATGGACACAACAAATAGCCTAATGTCGCTTTTTCCTAAAACGAACAAACTGAAGTCTAATAGTCGACGAAATATGTTTTACACATTTTTACAAAATGTATAAATATGTGGAATGTTATTTGATGTTGGTATCATAATAATAATAAATAGACCTCTGCAACATATAAAAGCTACGACTTCAGTGCAATAACAACACCACTCCAACATCTAAAAATTACGACTTCAGTGTAATAACAACACCACTCCAACATCTAAAAATTACGACTTCAGTGTAAAAAGTACATTACTCCAGCATCTAAAAGCAACAAATTCAGTGTAATAACTACAACACTCCAGTATCTAAAATATACAATTTCAGTGTAATAACTACAACACTCCAGTATCTAAAATATACAATTTCAGTGTAATAACTACAGCGCTCCAACATCTAAAAGGTACGATTTCAGTGTTATAACTACAAATTCAGTGTAATAACTCCAACATCTAAAATCTAAAATATACAATTTCAGTGTAATAACTACAGCGCTTCAATATCTAAAAGCAACAAATTCAGTGTAGAAAGTACATTACTCCAGCATCTAAAAGCAACGAATTCAGTGTTATAACTACAGCACTCCAACATCTAAAAGGTACGATTTCAGTGTTATAACTACAGCGCTCCAACATCTAAAAGGTACGATTTCAGTGTTATAACTACAGCACTCCAACATCTAAAAGCGACGACTTCAGTGTAATACGTACATTACTCCAACATCTACTTAAATAGATAATGGTTTAACGTTGACATTGTTATCGTACTTTCTACCTCTATACCTTTCACACAAGAGAATGAATGGCAATATCGGCTTCATTCATAATAGTGTATATAAAGTTATTGTATTGTAAACAAATTACAAAGTTTAACAGCCTGGTTGTTCATATAAGCGACAGGTATAAGCGTTCCTCTTATACAATAACTGGTGATCCAGTCGTAGACATTTTATGATTATAAAATTTCTAAATTATAAATATTCAGTTTAGCACTTCCTAATCGTTTAATGTATGGATTTAGTTATTTCAACTTTCAAGTTTAAATGTGGTAAATAGTCTTTATTTCAAATCATATCCATTTTCTAAGAACTTATTTTATATACTTTGTCGCTAGACGAATTTACCTGCACACAGCGTAAATTACTAATTAAAAATAATCCATAGTTCACAGAATATGCTTTCAGACTGCCTCCATTTCAACTAAACCTGTGATTTGTTCAATCTGTATTCAGTAATTGGTTAGACCGATGCATCACTAATGACTAAGCTTTTTCTCATATAAATCTGGCTTGACAACATATATATCTAGATCTATGGTGTAGTGAGTTTTTGGGCACAGCATCTGTGGAAGTGGTTTCTTGCCACCTTCTGATTGGCGGATTTCTTCACAAAGGGATAGGCCTGAAAAAATTTTGAATATTTTTTATCCAGTAAGTGTAACCTTGTAAAAGCTTTAGTAATAAGTTAAACTTGTTTCCATGACGCCTTCTATAATTTCTTAAGGGCGGGCCATAAAATATGGGATCGGCCCGGTTTATTTGGTTATATTAACTGTGGCTTGAGTTACATATCTTAATAGATTTTTTTATTTTATTTAGTTTGAACTAAATCTTCAAGATATTTTTCCAAGTGATTAATTACTAGCTGTCCATTATTAACTTTCACGGTCATGATGTGCTGAAATTCATCTATAGTTGATAGCTGGAGTTCTAAGATGAATCCCCTAGTGGCACAGCGACATGTCTGCGGACTCACACCACTAAAAACCGGGTCTAGATACCCGTGATGGGCAGAACACAGATAGCTCACGGTGTAGTTTTGTGCTTAGTTCTAAACAAACAAAACAACCTCTAAAAGGATATTTTAAGGGAGCAGTGAGATAATCTTCATCTTGAATTGGTCGATACACCTTTAAAATGATATTTTAAAAATCGTTTTGAGTAATTCATTTGTATTTAATGGATATGGCTTTTTATTTTATCACATGGCATTCTAGAAGCATTTGTCAGTACACTGACTGTAATATTTACTTCTCGTAAGCTCATTTGATTATGTTCGTTAAGTCAGATTTCTAGTTTTCTCATATTGTAAGACCCTGGTGACGCCACAGAATCTAAAATGCACACGAATGGGTGGTTTAGCTACAGAAACTTGTCTCTTACAGACTTGAACTTTAAAGAAATATCAACGTTCAAAGCATGTGGGACTTTACCTATGTTTTATTTGTCTTTCGTCAGCTATTTGCGAAAAGGTTTCTTCTAAATGATTCATCAGGGCACGAACAAGGTGAAGGTAAAATAAACTTGATGTTCAAGGTCTATAAATCAATTTCTTTATTTATGAATTTTATTTCAGAAACATTTGTGAAGAAGGAAGGGTCTTATAATCTCTAGACGCATAAAGTAATTTTAAACTTTAATTTATTATCACTATGAATGTCAAATTTACATAGAAACAAGTAGCATTAGTCTGACAAGCTAGAATTACTTGAAGTATGTGACAATTGTCTATCATTATTTACATCTCGCTATAAATAAATAAGGTTATAAAAGTGTGGAAAAGAATATATATACGAACACATTGGAAAATTCACAATTTTAAATTTCAGGTCTTATCTGTCATAAAAAAGTGGATAAATACTAAGCCGTAAAGCACTAAATATTGGACTGTTTATGAATTAGTTTACACCAGCAGTTCTTCATTACACTGTGTAACAAAATTTTTACTTTTCCTTGTTCCTGGGCAGAAAGTGTTATTTCCCAATTGCTTGTGTCTAAAGTAAATGGAAAAGACCTATTTTTCTCTTCAAACTTTGCTTTTGTGACCTGGGAGCGTATAATGAAAACGTGATGGGAGACTATATTTGGGGGCTGATGCATGAAAGTGATTTACATAACAGTTGCAAATCTCGAAAAACTACTCACTTCTAAACAATTTTGTTCATTTTTGCATAACTTTAGTATAAATGCATGTAAATCTTGATTCATATGTTGTTTTATTCAGACCTTATGTAAATGAAAATGCGCAAATTTGCCCGTTTTTACATAGAAAATAGGTTAATTTGTAAATTTTATTATCCAGGTCACAAAAGCAAAATTTGAAGGGAATAATGGCCATTTTCTGTACTTTTACAACATAAGCAATTAAGAAATAACACATACCATCCAGGAACAAAATTTGTGTTATGGGCTATATATATAAACATCAATGTAAATTAATTTCTTTCAATGGCCCGGCATGGCCATGCGGGTTCAGGCGTGCGACTCGTAATCTGAGGGTCCCGGGTTCGTATCCCCGTAATACCAAACATGCTCGCCTTTTCAGCCGTGGGGCGTTATTATATAACAGTCAATCCCACTATTTGTTGGTAAAAGAGTAGCCCAAGAGTTGGCGGTGGGTGGTGATGACTAGCTACCTTTCCTCTGGTCTTACGCTGCTAAATTAGGGACGGCTAGCACAGACAAACAATTTCTTTCAAAATTATCCCGCAGTGAAAGAAAACTAAAACTAATAATTTGTTTGTGCTACTCAAGTTACATCAACAATTATTATTTACACAAGTAACAATGATCATGGAATGTCTTTGCAATGAACTTTTTACATTTTATGATGTTAATGGTAAAATAATAAATATCACACTTGATGCAGTTACTCCAAATTGTGGCATCGAATAATAAATTCACAACACAGGGTTATTAATTTTATTTCAAAAACTTATACTAAAGAAATGAAATTAGACTTTTCTACGCTTTGCAACATAATTGTACATTTCAGTGTTCTTTCAACTTATTTAACAGTGCTTAATATACAGGTGAAATCAGAATAATTCATAAAATTCAGAATGAAAGATCCTTACAAACATCTTGCATACTTCGATTTCTGATCACGAGAAACCAGAAGGCTCAACATACGAGACTGTTGGTAAGAAGCAGCAAAACTTAATGCACGAGAAAGGAGTTTGTTTTCTTTCCTTTTTGAGTTTCGTATAAAGCTACACGAGGGCAATCTGTGCTAGCCATCCATAATTTAGCAGTGTAAGACTAGAGGGAAGGCAGCTAGTCATCACCACCCACCGCCAACTCTTGAGCTATTCTTTTACCAACGAATAGTGGGATTGATCGTAACATTATAACAAACACCCCATGCCTGAAATGGCGAACATGTTTAGTGTAACGGGGATGCGAACCCGCGACCCTCAGATTACGAGTCGAACGCCTTAACCCACCTGGCCATGCTGGGCCAAAAAAGGGGTTAAACTCAGAGAATAACAAAGTTAAACTGAACGTATATTTTACTTACACGTATCGTTGGATCTTCCGTTGAAATTCTAGTTAGTAATATCTCTAAAGTCGTGCACATTTTTAATTAAACGCCAATAAAATGCGAACGTATCTCAATCTTAAGATCACGTTCACCATAAAATCCGTCGTCCTTAATAACTCTTTACGATGTTGGTGGTATGAAACGATCTTCTCGTTCATTTTAAAATAATATAATTTAGAAGAAAACTATTTTATGTCGCTATACAATAAATTTATTTGCACAATTTTATATTTGTTTTCTAGTACAGTGGCTTTAAAATTTGATATGAAAATTAGAAAATTATAGAATGACAGTTCGTGCGCGTGTTTTTTCTTGTAGCAAAACCGCATTGGGCTATCTGCTGAGTCCATCAAGGGGAATCGAGTCCCTGATTTTAGCGTTGTAAATCCGTAGACTTACAGTTGTAACGGCGGGAAACGAATGACAGTTTAAATGAACTACATATCAACAAACTAAAACAAGACCTGCAGTTTAGACTGTAGTTCGATGGATTTCTTAGTCACATGTCAAGTCACACGACTTTGTCCTTATAAAATATATTATCAAATTTTTGGTCTATCATATCACAGATTTGCTCAGATGGGGACCATTTTATCATGTTAATGACTCTACCAAATTCTTTCCTAGCTGAGTAATTTCTGAATAGGCTGCATAATTGTTAGGGCCATTACATTTTTGGTAGTAGAATTCTTTATCATTAATATGCAAAGCACTGGATATACCATGACGGATTAGTATCTGATGGTATTTGAGCTAGTCTATTATTCCATCTATCTTGCAAATATTTCCAGTCATCTGGGTAGAAAAATATCCCCGAGCCCTAATACTGCCTCCATGATTCATGGTAGGTACTCTGCACTAAAATGATTATATTTCACCTTTCTTCCACCACATATGCAACTTATGCTTGGAACTATGTATTTCAAACTTCAATTCATTCGTCCACAACACCCTTGTACCATCACCAACGCTCCATGTTTTTGTTTTTGTATTTCAGCACATTTCAGGACCCGGATTAGCCAGGTGGATAAGGCACTCGACTCATAATCTGAGAGTCGCGCGTTCGCATCCCCGTCACACCAAACATGTCCGCTTTTTCAGCCGTTATAATGTGACGTTCAATCCCACTCTTCGTTGGTAAAAGAGTAGCCGAAGAGTTGGCGGTGGGTGGTGATGACTAGCTGCTTTCTCTTTAGTCTTACACTGTTAAATTAGCGACGACTAGCGCAGATAGCCCTCGTGTAGCTTTCCGCGAAATTAAAAACAATAACAAATAACTTCCACCTTGTGCGGATACCAGTTCAGATGAGAGTGCAACTCTATTTTTTCTTACTTTGTCACTAGACAACTTCGAACTCGTAATATTCCAGTGGGTAAGTGGTAATTTTACGAACTTAAAATGCTAAAAATCCGGGATTCGATTCCGTGTAGAGGACAAAGCGCATATATCTCATTGTATAGCTGTGTGTTTAAAGAATAACAAATAACTTTGTAAATAAATTATCACACTGCCTCCTACTCCTACGCAGGTTTCGAAAATAATATTCATTTTCTTTTTCTATCATTTGAGGATTTTTACCAAACGGGAAGAGAGCACCCTTATTTAGATGACATTTACCACAAATGTACCATAAATATAACAGAATATGTTTGGGTCATTTACACAACCATAGCAACGGATAAATAACATTAAAAAGAAAAATAATTTTATTGTGCACATTCAAGAAAATACCATCCAGAATATACATATCATGTGTCCTGTTAACCGTCTATATACTAGAGGCGTGTTTCTCATAGGTTCTAGAATAATCAAGAAAACTTTCACGTCGCGATTGGTCTAGAGAAATCTATAGCCAATGTATTTAAAAACAGCTGGTATTGGTGGAGAAAGCGCTTGTACAGTACCCATACCAGCCGTTTTTAAATATATAATTCTCTACAAGTTGGTTTTATCGTCATCACGGATTTGTAGCCAATAGTTGTCAACATCTTAAGCATTGCAAAATGTGATCCGATTTCAGAGAAAATGATTCACTTATCTAAACGTGCGTATAAGGGAGTAAAATAGATATAATTTCTAGACTCAACGTAAAGAAATTACCGCATAACGTGCAACAAGTTCAAAATAATACAACCATCGGAGGCCTGTGTTATCATTAGAAAAATAATTGAAAAAATATATTCAAAATGAACTTCCGTTAAAGCTGTTTGATTAATATGGCATTCTTAACTTATAGAGTTCACTCGTTATGATCTTTAGCTATGATAAAATAGTTCAGCTACTACTGGTACATCACTCTTCAAGGCATTTTATTAAATACTTAAATTATGATTCAGCGAATTCTGTGCGTTTCTTTTTATGCGATCATTTGGAGTCGCTTATTATCCCTAATATATATTATGTGACATGACACGTTTATATGGAAACACCACAAACGACCTATGTCTTCAGCACTCGGTCTTTATTATAAAAGGGCCCGGCATGGCCTAGCGCGAAGGCGTGCGACTCGTAATCCGAGGGTCGCGGGTTCGCGCCCGCGTCGCGCTAAACATGCTCGCCCTTCCAGCCGTGAGGGTGTATAATGTGACGGTCAATCCCACTATTCGTTGGTAAAAGAGTAGCCCAAGAGTTGGCGGTGGGTGGTGATGACTAGATGCCTTCCCTCTAGTCTTACACTGCTAAATTAGGGACGGCTAACACAGATAGCCCTCGAGTAGCTTTGTGCGAAATTCCCAAACAAACAAATATAATAAAAATATTCTTAGTATTAAATGATATATAAAAACTTCTTCAAATTAATATGAGGACAATAAATCTTTGAAATTTCCTTCATACTTTTCCTTGTATGATAATTGTACATTTGAATGTATGGTAAAAAATATTTGGTAATGCTTTGAACTAATCAATTTTCTTAGCTACAGAGAAGTTCAATTGATTTTAAAGGCTTTTGGTAGGGCAAATATTTAGTTTGAGAACTTTCGTGTTTCTCTTTAATTTATAATGTAAGCGACTAAAAGTATTCGACAATTTACATTCCAGATTCACTAAGACTTTTAGGAGATTAATTTTGAACTGTATCAATTTAAAACTGTTCATGTGCACAAATAATTTTTTATTAGATGGTTTATGGTATTGGCTGTAGCTCATTTTACCATTTTGATGATCAATATATGTATCAAAAAATAGTTTGAGCTCATTCTTTCATTTTGTAATTGTCTGTTTGCTCTCAATTATAAAGCTACACAATGGGCTGTCTATGCTCTGCCCACTGCGGACATCATATATTTGGTTCCATAACTAATTTTATGCTCACTAATATCTCAGCGGTAAGTCCGAAGACTTATAAGAATAAAAACCTCGTTTCGATACCCGTGGTGGGCGCAACACAATTATCCCATTGTGTAACTTTGTGCTTAACAACAAACAATAATTTTTTGTTTTTGAATTTCACACAAAGCTACAATTGAGCTATCTGCGCTAGCCGTCTCTAATTTAGCAGTGTAAGACTAGAGGGAAGACAACTAGTCATCACTACCCACCACCAACTCTTGGAATACTCTTTTAATAACAAATAGTGGGATTGACCGTCGCATACTAATGCTCTTACTGCTGAAAGGTCGAGTATGTTTTGTATGACAAGGATTCAATCCCGCGACCCTCAGAGTGAGAGTTGAGCGCCCTAACCAGCTGGCTATGTTTGCTAATACTATTGCACATCGATTTTCTAACTTTTAATCCATTATTTATACCTTTGTAACTGTAAGACTGTGTTTTGTGATCTGAAGAATAATACTGCTTACCGTTGGTATTTTTCATAGCGCAGAACTAGGCAATGAGTTATCTGCGTTGTGGTCATCACAAGGAATCGAACCCTGGGTTTTATTGTGAACTTGTCACTGATACAACGGAGGGGAAACACTTCTTTCCGGAAAGGCCTGGCATGGCCTAGCGCGTTAAGGCGTGCGCTTCGTAATCTGAGGGTCGCGGGTTCGCGCCCGAATCGCGCCAAACATGCTCGCCCTCCCAGTCGTGGGGGCGTTATAATGTGACGGTCAATCCCACTTTTCGTTGGTAAAAGAGTAGCCCAAGAGTTGGCGGTGGGTGGTGATGACTAGCTGCCTTCCCTCTAGTCTTACACTGCTAAATTAGGGACGGCTAACACAGATAGCTCTCGAGTAGCTTTGTGCGAAATTCCAAAACAAACAAAACAAATCTTTCCGGAAATAGGAAAATACATTTAATATTTTTATTTTTAGTTGTGACTAACATTTGGGTATTCATTATCATTCACCCTCCATGTAATTCTTCAATATGGAATAATAACTTTGAATAAGCTTAGTATTTGACAAAGGTCTAAATTCAAAATCTTTACCCTTGTTACTTTTAACATTAATACTAACATACAGGACAAAAAACTTTAAAGATATTTCATTTACGTATTCCACTTCTTGTAGTGTTTTTTGTAAGCAAATAATAGTTTGTAGTTTATATTTACATTTAACAACTTTTTTTTTGTCGAGAGGAAAACCTCAATAGAGAAGGATTTAAACAAGTTTCAAAGTAAGCCTTTCAAATATTATAAACGCGTCTATTAAATCATATAGTTTGCTACTCTATAGGATACTTTATTTTCCTATGTACTTTTGTGATGAGATTTTTTAAAGAAATGATCAGGAAGACAATACACTTGATAACCTGTTTGAGTTATGATAGGTGTCGCCACTAAATGACAGCAATTTTTCTATCGATAGTACCTGGCGATTTTCAAATGACGGCTCATGTAGTAGAACACGAGTCTACTGTCGTTATTTTTTGGAGCGAGGCCATCTAACAGAATGAACATAGCAGAGGAAGTAGGGATTTTCCCTAAAGGAAAATGTAAAATAAATCAGTAAAATCGCTATTACAAACTCTAACGTTGTAACATACTTCCTAATGATGTTGTGTATTGCATAGAAAGCATTGCAAGTGTCCTTTTACAGACATAAAAGTGTCTCTACAGTTCTCATATTTAAAAAGCAATAACGTAGAGAAATGAAAGCCAAATCTTTTTTATTACTATTTAAATCTGAAGGAAAATCTTGAAATGTAAACATATATTTTTTTTTTGTTTTACGTGATTGTACTTCAGGAGGTAAAAATGACAAATAAAACAGGCTTATAAACACGCCAAACACTCAGTTCCTATATCTTGTTACAATTAATAATCATTATTCAAACGTCACTAGTTTGGTTTGAATTTCGCAAAAAGCTACTCGAGGGCTATCTGTGCTAGCCGTTCCTAATTTTGCAGTGTAAGACTAGAGGGAAGGCAACTAGTCATTATCATCCACCGCAAACTTTTATTTCATTATGTTAATTACAACTGGGTATTCTGAATGGAATTTAATATGTCCAGTTGTCTGTTAGTCTAAAGTAAAATTTGCAGTTTTTATTACAAGCTTGTATATCTAGTCATTTATTTACCGAAAGATTATGTTTCTTCTAGGAGTATTAGTATAAAATGGGACCTAAAAAGAAACGTGAGTGAAACATAAATGTTTTCCTTTTGTCAGTTAATTAATGGGTTGCTTGAGGACCTCTGTTAAGTAATTACGACCTGCTAGTTTTTGCCTACAATGGGCAAGGTAAAGAATTTTTGAAATATCCACGTATTACCCACATTAAATATAAAAAATAATTATGGAGAAATTATATTAAGCGTGTGTGTTTCTTATAACAAAGCCACATCGGGTTATTTGCTGTGTCCACCTTGGGAATCGAAGCTCTGATTTTAGCGATGTAAATCCGAAGTCTTACTGCTGTCCCAGCGTGAGACATTACATAAGAAACCCATACATTTTACAACGTAATTCATACAGCTTTGGAAAACTTTTTCCATGTGACTAAGTATCACACTGAAAAAAAAAAAAAATATGCGCTACTTACTTTGTGTGTGTCAGTTGCCCAGATAATTATCATATATCGCTGTTTCAAGCGACCTATACATCTGTTATAGCACAATTATTGAAAATTATCTTTGTTAAAATGTATCACAATATTCATTAAAAAACCCTTCTTCAAATAATGTTGAGAGTTGGTTTAAAGTTTATTGTATGTGAAAGTGTTATGATATTTAATAACTGATCGTACATTAATAAGCTAAACATTTAAGATAAAAACTCTCTTTACATGTAGTCGAAGTAAGTCTGTTTCTAATGTTTAGTTTGGAACTCTTTGCCTAAGATAGATCTGTTATAAAACAGCTGTGTATCATTCAGTAAAGGACTAGACGTAGCCAATTTATTAGTGTGCCTAACTTTGAATACATGAGTTGTAGTTCATGCCCCGTTGTGTTCAGTACTCCAGATGTTTAATAAGAATGACAGTCAAATCCTATTATAACATTTGTAATTGGTGCTGTTGATTAGCTCTTTTTGTTTTCATTCAGGACCCGGCATGGCCAGCTGGGTTAAGGCGTGCGACTCGTAATCTGAGGGTCGCGGGTTCGCATCCCCGTCGCACCAAACATGCTCGCCTTTTCAGCCGTGGGGCGTTATAATGTGACGCTCAATCCCACTATTCGTTGATAAAAGAGTAGCCCAAGAATTGGCGGTGGGTGGTGATGACTAGCTACCTTCCCTCTAGTGTTACACTGCTAAATTAGGGACGGCTAGCGCAGATAGACCTCGAGTAGCTTTGCGCGAAATTCAGAAACAAACAAACTCTCTGGTTCATCAGTTTAAAACTAGAAACAGTTAACTGAGGTAGTTTTGGGAGGATATCCGAAACAAATATTCAGTAACACAAAAAAATGCATCTTGTTGCAATTCTCAAGCATTAAGGACGAGCTTGTCGTAATCGGCCAATTTAAAGTTGAATGAGACACTTTCTTAGATGTAAAGATAGAATTATCTCTCAGTCTTGTGTTTTAGTAATTTGCTTGGTAATGGAGTTTTAATACACAAAATTATTTCAACGTGACAGTTATTTGAATATGCATTATTAGATTCACTGAACGACAAAGGATGAAACCATGATACGTATAATTAAAGTAAATTAACCATTATATATAAAACACTTTAATTAGAAAAATAAAACTTATATATGCGTTAATTTGTATTAAATGTACCACAGCTTAATAGTCATGAAATTGTTAACCTTATTCGAGCTATTTCACCATTTGGTATATAAGTTATAGGTATATGCATTCTTATATATTCAAGTTTATGTACAAAACCTCTTTACTTCCTAAATGTTGATATACGAGTTACAAAAACACCTATATTTTTTTGTACACCTGTGAAGGTCTTTTTCAGGTCTGTAAGTTTTGTTGCAATATCAACTGTATCAACAGCAGTTATTTATTTTTCTATTTGCCTCTAGAACAAGCAGATAAAGATACAACATATTAAACTTGGCTCTGAAATAGACTTACTATCTTGTTGGTTGGTTCTGTGCCATTTACTGAGATAGAAAGTTCGTATCAGTTTTCTAATCAGTCACGAGACGGCTGTTAATCCTGTCAACTTAATCAATATGAAATTCTTGTTCTATTCAATTTTAAGTTTAATTTTTTTTTAACCTTTCATGTAACTTTTTTAGAACCATTTTGTTCAGTGGTTTATTTTCCGTTTCAATGAGTTTTGTATTTTTATTTTCATTTTGTAGTTGTAACAATGAAGATTTTGCTTATAGTGCCCATTGAATTTCATATACAATACATTTTTCCAAACACCTCTTGTATTGCCAAATTTGTCCAGCTGAATCCTGTGTGTCTTTGGCTATTGCAGTAATGGACTATCTGTTCATTTAATAATCCATTAAAGACTGAAACAGCAGCTATATTGTTTGTTTGAATTTCGCACAAAGCTACTCGAGGGCTATCTGTGCTAGCCGTCCCTAATTTAGCAGTGTAAGACTAGAGGGAAGGCAGCTAGTCATTACCACCCACCGCCAACTCTTGGGCTACTCTTTCACCAACGAATAGTGGGATTGACAGTCACATTGTAACGCCCCCACGGCTGAAAGGGCGAGCATGTTTGATGCGACGGGGATTCAAACCCGCGACCCTCAGATTACGAGTCGCACGCCTTAACACGCTTGGCCATGCCGGGCCGCAGCTATATTGAACAAAGTCGGTGCCTCGATTAAACATTAATTTAAAATGTGTGTATGTGTTTGTGACTCTGTAGTTTTTTTTTTTTTGCCAATGCTTTCTTTTCGTTTCTTACCTCATTTCAGATGCTAAGAAAATCATTATGCAAAAAGTGAACAAACGTGTACTTGTTGTGGGATGTACTCGGAGAATTTACCAAATATGAAAAGGAATTCTAAAGTGTATTCACTCCACGATATGTTGTTTGGTATTAATTCTCCAAAAGAAAGTATTGTTTATGATATTGGGCATATCACATAATCAGCAACGTTAACCAGTCGAAATTATGCGATTTTTATTAGGTCTCATTGCCCAGTAAGCCTGTTACTCATCTTTGGATTAAAACATCTATTGAAGTAGTAGAGAACACTCAACGGATGAATACAATCTACTGGCTGGCATTTGTTGATTGCCTAATGGTGTTAAATATGAGAGACTAAAGGAAGACATAGGTGAACTTGTTTCCCAAACATGGAATGGTTGCAGATAACTTGTGCCTCATCGTAATGTAATAATATTAGCTGAAATTATATATGTACTTGAGAAGACAGTGCAGTATCTATCTGTTCAGTATATATACCTTGTGTTACGACAAAGCTGTAAAGATTATTTTCCTTTGCTATTTATAGTATTATTTCAGATTTTGCTACTTGACAAATAATGGCTTTCCTCGCTGCAAGGAAAAGTGAGGTAAAACAATAATACTCTATTATTCAATGGAACAGCAAATTATGATTATAACTAATTCCTAAGGTTTTTCGGATAGGTTATTGCGTGGACAACTGCATGGCAGAAAACGCTACACACTGTGTCCTGTTGGCTATGTTTGAATACTATTGAACACCTGAATGGAGAGCCTTATTACATTTTCCATATTATGGAAAATAGAGACAATTCGAAACTTGAATTAAATACCACATGTCATGCACTTGGAGAGACTTTACCAGCTTATATTATTTATCTGGCATTATTAGATGTGGATGTAACAGATTAGAAGAATATCCTTATAGAATATTTCCTGAGGGCTTATCAACTGAATAACAACATTTCAAAATCGGGAAATTCTGATGCCCATTGAGGCTATGTCAGAGACAATGAAGTTTGAGGTGTTAGCTTTAATTTGTGTTCCATAATGAAGAAAGAAAACCGTCAATTGTGACTGAACATAATGCTGTGCAACTTCAAGAGTGCATCTACAGTTATACCAGTTGCTGTTTAATTAGTAAGAATGAGGTTTATACACAAGGCTTGTCAACAACTCCATGAAAAATTATCATACTAGCAAATATCTTGTTAGAATTTGAAATGTTTGCTTTAGGTATGGACATTCATAACATCTGATTTAGGACTGCTAGAACTCACCTCAGCTCAGAATCAGATAACGTAATGAAGAAGACCATAAACTGTGAAAATAGTCAGTCAAACCACTTTAAATTAGGTGTTTCCAGAT
This sequence comes from Tachypleus tridentatus, assembly GCF_004210375.1. NCBI lineage: Eukaryota > Metazoa > Arthropoda > Merostomata > Xiphosura > Limulidae > Tachypleus > Tachypleus tridentatus. The sequence continues at coordinate 79,415,502 of NC_134831.1, forward strand.
CAACATTAGTCTGGAGCGATGTAATCAAATCTTTTGTTTGTTTGTTGTTTGTTTGGAGTTAAGCACAAAGTTACAGAATATTTAGTGCAACATAGTCGATTAAATTTGCCAACTTGTAACAGAAAGAGAGAAAAAGAGTATATGATGTAGATTAACTGGAATAGATATCGTCCATCCACAGGGAAATATTTTTTGGCAGCAAAGAAACTCTTGAACGTTAAATGGAGGAAATATTTCATGAGATTCGTCAAAGGAACTACGTTTACTACTGCATTAGAAGTACTATAGCATTCATCCTTGGATGAATGTAACGTGGCATGGTTAACCGCAGAAGTAGTTGGTTATGGCAATAAATTTACTTGTTGTATGCCTTTAGGGTATTTGTTCACTTCTAACTGAGTTAGTGTTGAACATGTGATAATACGTTGTCATGGAATCCAACATTATTTATATGGCTAAAAAATACCACATACGAAAAGTTGAAAGACGAAACAACAGTAACACACTTAACAGTTAAATGTTATGAAAGTAAAAAAAAATGCGTGAAAGAGTGCTAGAATATAGGATTATAGTGGAAACCGTAATCGGTTACATCTCTAACTTCTAATCACTTGTTGATTTATCTGTTTCACTAGTGTATGACTAATGCTTCATTGAGTACGATAAAGAAAAATATTACACTAACCTGAGATAAACATTGTGATACTTAAATTGGTTATTGGCGTAAGTTTACTTCATGCATTTATAAGTATTGAGTTTAAAGTCTGCAGTAAAAGAAAAGTTCTGCCGTTCAAGAATAAATCTGATTTGAGTGACTCAACCATGCCAAACTCAGGATAATGAATCGAGTTGTATATGACTTGTCTGATTTGAGTGACTCAACCATGCCAAACTCAGGATAATGAATCGAGTTGTATATGACTTGTCTGATTTGAGTGACTCAACCATGCCAAACTCAGGATAATGAATCGAGTTGTATATGACTTGTCTGATTTGAGTGACTCAACCATGCCAAACTCAGGATAATGAATCGAGTTGTATATGACTTGTCTGATTTGAGTGACTCAACCATGCCAAACTCAGGATAATGAATCGAGTTGTATATGACTTGTCTGATTTGAGTGACTCAACCATGCCAAACTCAGGATAATGAATCGAGTTGTATATGACTTGTCTGATTTGAGTGACTCAACCATGCCAAACTCAGGATAATGAATCGAGTTGTATATGACTTGTCTGATTTGAGTGACTCAACCATGCCAAACTCAGGATAATGAATCGAGTTGTATATGACTTGTCTGATTTGAGTGACTCAACCATGCCAAACTCAGGATAATGAATCGAGTTGTATATGACTTGTCTGATTTGAGTGACTCAACCATGCCAAACTCAGGATAATGAATCGAGTTGTATATGACTTGTCTGATTTGAGTGACTCAACCATGCCAAACTCAGGATAATGAATCGAGTTGTATATGACTTGTCTGATTTGAGTGACTCAACCATGCCAAACTCAGGATAATGAATCGAGTTGTATATGACTTGTCTGATTTGAGTGACTCAACCATGCCAAACTCAGGATAATGAATCGAGTTGTATATGACTTGTCTGATTTGAGTGACTCAACCATGCCAAACTCAGGATAATGAATCGAGTTGTATATGACTTGATTTTGTTTATAATATCTTTATGAATTGATTCGTATTTTGTTGTTGTGGTCAAAGGTAGGACTAGTGATTGCCTTGGCTATACTCGAAACCCCACATATTAGGAGACAGCATTCAAAAATGTAATTGTGTGTGATGTTACTTACTGACCACCAGGGTTGAAAGAGTAATCAGTAACATTGCCCAGCGGAGTATTATATTTCTTCATGTTTAATATTTTGTGTATTATTATTACGTGAATAGTTTCGAACATAAAAATTAGGCATGAGATTCACCAAACATAAATAGTCTCTATGGAAACGTAAACAAAGACTTGACTTAAGCGAATAGACGTTTTCTGAGGTGGAAAGGGCGTCACAACTACTCCATGGTCTAACCAATCAGAGTAAATTCACTTCCCGACTGCCTCCATTTTGAATTCTTTGTCGGAATTGCTGATCTTGTGCTGTCCTGCGCAAAAAAAAAGATTCCACCACAAAGTATTAACGTCACTAACATTTTTGCAGGATTACGTGTGGTTCCAGAATAAAGATTGTTCTTTGAAACTTGAGTGTCTATTTTCATTTTTGAAGTCTTTGTTATAGATATAGATTCTGATAGGTTTGGTAACTTTCACAGTCACTATTGATGTTTATTACTTCTTGTATTTATTTTATTTTCTTCTGAACAATGCAGTAATTCATCACTGACCCATGGGAGGGGGGGACGTTTTTCAGTGCAAAGTTATTCGGTGTGTTATCTACGTTGTGTCCACCACAGGATCGAATCTCTATGTTTACGGTTGTAAATTTTCAAACATATCGTTGAGCCACGTTTTATGATGAAGGTATTAATAAGTTTCAATATATAAACTGGTAATACTGAAATCGCACATGAAGGCCCAGCGTGAAAATTAATCGTCACCTAAGTCAAAGGTGTTTGAGGTTTTTTTCATTTTATCAAATCTCGAAATAAATTGTTTACAGGAATTTCGATTGCTGCATTTTTTAACTTTTAAAACCAGGTTTCATGCGTAATTTTTATAAACTAACGTTAGATGCTGGTGATGCATATTAATGGAGATACAAAATACTCCATTATATCCACTTCAACCACATTAAACAGAATTCGTACTGAGACACAATGTAAAAGTGATATTAACCTTCCATTTATATCCATTTCCACCAGACTAAAGTGATACTGGAATGAAATAAACGAAAAGTATTTTCATGTGAATTAATAAGACAAAATAAAGTTCATGCATGTTTAAAATTATGTTAAAGATCCAGTTTTGTAACTCACTAATTATAATAACTTTTTTTAGTTATGTGTTTATAACATTGAGGTGGAACTATTACTACTAAATTAATACTACTAAATAGTACCATCAATAAAATATTAAAGTATATTAATTATTTACTGCAACATATGTTTCCATATCTGGTTTATTTTCCGCCTTTTTTCTGGCTTTCATGAGTAATTCAGAGGTGTAGGATGGAATTAAAGGTGGGGTCCTAAGGTGTATTTGACCGAGCGAATCGAGGGAATGTGCGCCACAGGTACACCGATTACGCCCCCCATACCCCCACACACTTCCCATATCAGTGTAATTTTATTACAAAGAGTATAATGACATGGAACAAATGTGTGATTTAGATCGTTGGAACCAGTAGAAATCTCCCCTCGGTGGATCAGCAGATAGCCTAGTGTGGCTTTGTTATAAGAGAACACGCACAATAAAACACATTATTAGAAACCACAAATGTCAAATATGAAAATTATTGAAATAAATGGTATAAATAATAATCAAATTTAAGATTAATTCAAAATAGAAAAAATAAATTTACATAGAATAATTAAAAGTATAAAAAAGAAATTTACAGTGATTAAAACTAGAAAAGAAATTGATATAGAGTAATTAAAAGTAAACCAAAAGAAATTTACAGAGAGTAATCAAAAGTATAAAAAAAGAATTTTACGTAGAGTAATTAAAAGTAGAAAAAAGAAATTTACACAGCGTCATTAAAAGTAGAAAAAGAAATTTACATACAGTAATTAAAAGTAGAAAAAAGAAATTTACATAGAGAAATTAAAAGCAGAAAAATGAAATTTACATAGCGAAATTAAAAGTAGAAAAAAATTTACACAGCGTCATTAAAAGCAGAAAACGAAATTCGCATAGAGTAATTAAAAGTAGAAAAAAGAAATTCACACAGCGTCATTAAAGTAGAAAAAAAATAGGCATAGAGTAATTAAAAGTAGAAAAAGAAACTTACGTAGAGTAATTAAAAGTAGAAAAAGAAACTTACGTAGAGTAATTAAAAGTAGAAAAAAGAAATTCACTTAGAAAAGTTCGAGTATTTTAGGTTCATACTTAATGGCGGCAACAGAAACTATGTAAAATACATTACGATTATTTTTTGATCGAATAATACACTAAATGTTTCATACCCATCTATCGACAAAATAGTGCACTAAAATAAATGTTTGTTACAGTACCGACTTTTTGTTAAAGCTGTCATGTATTCAAAGCCTTAGAAATATCACTAGCTCGTACATCATCGACTTTTCTTTTTATGAATTGTAGACACACTTAACTTATGCTTTCGTATAATACAGGCACGAATATTGTTCAAAGGTACTCAGTGGTTCAGAGGCAAGTCTAATGGATTATAAACACTAAAATAGGGTTTCGACACTCGCGGTGCGTACAGCACAAATAGACAAGTGTTTAGTTTTGTGCTTACAAAACAAAACAACGCATTCATAGTTCAAGGATAAAAGAATTTAGAAACTTATTGAGTTATATCATGCAGGGTAAAGTGTTCTTGCAATTAAAGCGATATATTGTTATGTCACAGGCGTTTATTTAGGGGGAATACCGAATCTGAAGGCGGAGTCTTAGATTTAAGTAAGGTATGGGAAAACCCCAACAAAGGCAGCATCGTAAAATTTGTTAATGTATTTTAATGCTTAAGACGGTCAAGAAAACCAGTCAAACGTTTCTTAGAAATGGAAAAAAGGGGTAATCTGCATACGAGAAGATATAGAAACTCGCAACTTCTTTAATTTCGATATCATAAAGTTTATGAAAATATCTGAGGACCATTTTTTATATGATGAAGCACGTTTTTAATTTATTTTTAGTAAGTACGTCATAATAGTTTTAACATATAATCAACCAATCTCAAGATCATATCACATCTGGTTTTTAAGCATGCATTTATGATACAAAAATATAAAATCATCTGAGTGTGTGTTATCTTCTTATAGCAAAAACCACATCGGGCTAGCTGTTGGGCCCACCGAGAGGAATCAAACCCATGATTTTAGCGTTTTAAGTCCGTAGATTTACCGCTGTACTAGCGGGGGGGGGGGCAAAATTATCTGAATAGCAAAAAACATGGCGATTCTTAAGTAGGAAAATAATTTAATTTCTAACTTTTAAATACTAGCAGTTATTTTATACTAAACTATATAAATACAGTTTATAACGTTCTTTCCAAGCAGATCTTTAACAGACGAACATGGTTGAAGTAATTTCTCGTTACAAGCAAAGAAATTGGAGACTTTCTAAACATATTGTAAAAGGGGGAGATATACATTCAACACGACGTAGCGCAACGAATATATATTTAAGCTTTACGTTAAAGATGTTCATAAAAATAACGAATATAATATCTTATACACGTTTAATACAAAAGACTGTTTGATTGTGATTTTATTTTCACTTTTTTCATATTTATATCTGTTTCACTTGGCAGAAAAACTGTGCTACAGGACTATTAACAATATGCATGGTGATCAGATAGAACATGACTGTATATGGCAAAAGAGACTGTAACACCTTTGGTAAGACTCCAAAATCATTTTAGTAACTTTCTTTACCATCTGTAGTCTTAATGAAAGGTGTTTCTTATGAATAAAGTTTCATGATGTTTGAAATGATGAAATAGTGACCAACTCTCGGACTTATATTCTTATAATTTGATTTATTATAGCAAGTTACAGATTTAAAATCTATTCAAAATAACACTCCTGGAAGTAAATTTTAGTTATACAAAGCAATTTCCTGAGAAATGTTGAAATTCTCAATACAATGTCTGGAAAGCATATGACTGTAGAAGTTTCAAAAAACGTGTTGTCCGCTATGGAATCCAAACAATATCTGGAAAGTATATGACTGTAGAAGTTTCAATAAACGTGTTGTCCACTATGGAATCCAAACAATATCTGGAAAGTATATAAATGCTGCATAAGTTTCAATAAACGTGTTGTCCTCTGAAGATGTGGAAATGACTTCAATGTCTTAAAATTCACCATAATACATCTCAGGAATGATCGATGTTCATTTTATTAAGGAAAATTGTTCTATGTAGATAAAAAAATAATAATACTGGATTTAAATAATTCAGATACATCTAATTGAAAGAGAGACGGGAAGAAATAAGAAATTGAAATGTAAGAATAAAAAATATAAAAATTAGGATATTAGTTTAGAAGTAGCAGTATATAAAAGGAATATGTGAAACAAGAATGTTGAAAGGTGCAGTCCTTTTTAAGTATAACAAAGTGGAAACTTAGGTTGAAACTTCAGCTCTTTGCTATGTTAGTTGGATCAGTTGTAATGTATGGGCTATAAATATGGGGAAGACATAAGGAAGACAAGGTAAAGAAGTTGTAGAGTAGTTGTACGAAATAGATAGGAATAAACCTAACTTTGTAGTGGAATATTGATGCGGAAATACAACGTAAGAGGAACATTCAGGGATGTATTCCAGAAGTAAAGGAATGAATAACAAGAGATGTAAAACTAATAGTAATAATAAATAAGAACTGGAATAAGAGAACGCTGACAGATTTTGAAACTACAGCATGTATAAAATATATACCAGTTATGTGAGCTATATAATGAGATAAAAAAGAGTCAAGCATCAAACACAATTCAGTTATCAATCTATTTAATGGGCATATTATAAATATATAAATAAAAAAATTGGGTAGATTTAATATTTGTGACAAAAGAAAATAACATATATAAAATATGTAATATTTAATATAATATACTAAATTCAGTTATCAATCTATTTAATGGGCATATTATAAATATATAAATAAAGAAATTGGGTAGATTTAATATTTGTGACAAAAAGAAAAATAACATATATAAAATATGCAATATTTAATATAATATACTAAATTTAGATGCCGAAATATTTATAGAGAACAGACAAAAGAAGGAGCTAAGAGGTTCGGAAATGCAGAAAGTTTAAACAAAAATGTTTGTATGTTGTTAAATACAAGTTATCCAATAAGCTATCTGTTCTCTGTTCACTTTAGATGTCTGTAGATGTCGAACACTGGGTTTTAACGTTGTACGTCACTTAGACTTGCAGCTGAGCCATCAGAAATATAGAGGCTATATAGGAAAAAAAATATATATATGGCATGCGTGGGAATATAAATAGATGCAAAATTAATAAGGAAAGTATATAAACAGATTGATGAAGAAAGAAAGCTGGGTTGAAGTAGAGGGTTTAGAATAGAATAAAAGGTCAAATAAAAAAAAATATACATGTATGTTGAAGAATTTGTAAAAGAATGAAAGAAG